>NW_027113471.1:280042-292860 GCF_000696795.3 Halyomorpha halys
CCCAAGATTTTCAAGTGTATATGAAACATACTACATATTTACCTATTGTATTATTTTGTACAGTTGTAAATTACAATAAATAAATAATTAAAAAAATATATACATATAGAATTTGGGTATAACATACTTCTACAAATATCTATCTGATTCCTAATTATTATCAGTTTGGTTTGTTTATGAACACAATCGTACCATTGATAATTTTTATACTTTCTATACGGTATCTTTTTTTCGTAGCTATTTTTTGTTGGGAGTAAAATTCAATTAGCATTACTCTTATGAAAAACTCGAATTTTACATTTTATTAAAAATAAAGTTAGTAAAATAGGTAGTGATGCAGCGCGAGAGATGCGCTGGGATTTTTTGTGTTCTGATCTACTCCTCACACGTGGGGGATAGAGTGGGTTCAGGGATTCTCAGGTCGATTGTGTAAATATTGTATACATTATTTTATCATTACGTTATTTTATTTATTTATTTTTCATACAGATAGTTTGATTATGTTCATCTTGTTTATTCTTTTGTTTGTTTATATATTTTAAGAGAGTTTTTTTTTTTAATTTATTTTATTTTATTTTTTTTATTTTAGTATGTATGAGATCATTCATCACCATTACCTATTGCCCACAACTGTGTGGCAGATTGTAATATCTACCAATAAATAAATCTATCAATTTATTGTAAAAAAAAAAATAAATAAATAAATAAAATAAAATAGGAAAGAAAAGTATTTTATAAAAGAAAAAAATATATTAAGGAATTTAATACTTATTTATTGATATGCCAAAGATAATAAATACATAAATAAATTTTGATTTATGGAATTTGGGGTGGAAGTCTTTGAAGTTTTGGGTTTGAGGAGGAATTGAGGAATTTAGTGGTGGTATGACGGAACATGTTGTAGGACTGGAACATGATGGACTACTGGAACGTGAGAGACGACTGGAACATGGTGGACTACTGGAGCGGACTTGACTTTGATCTCGACTGGAACTGAATCCTTGACGTAGTTGACTTGGTTCTGGGTCGAGTATGCGTGTCCGTGGGACTCCTGGCCGCCGTAGGAAGCGGCGAAAGCGACGGCTACGAGAGCGGAGAGGACGATCTGGAAACATATTAAATAGTATATAATTCAATTATATTAATAATTATTTATTAAGCGAACTAAAGTGGATATAACACTCACGAGCTTGTACATGTTGATGACTGAATGTGCCCAATCCAGGCCCCTCCTCGATATATATACCTACTCGTCCAGAACCACCGTTCACTTTTTAGGGACCTTCACGCATGTTGGAGTAGGAAGGTCAGTCACCCATGTTAATAGAACGGTGATAGTAACCATTACCAATACAAAAAAAAGGGGGGGTATATGTATGTTTAAGAAAAATACACATAAAATAAGAATAAATTAATTATGGATTTTAAATATATTAAAAAATGTTTGTGTTATAAGCAGAATAATTAGTAATGGATATTAAATAAATTATATTAAAAATGTAAATTAATAAAAAAAAAATTATTGTTATATGATTAGGTGATAACAGAGTCCTAACCTGTTGGAGGTATGTTCTGTTTTTAAGTTGCAAATGTAAATGAAGGAAGCAAGAAAAGTGCTTTGTTAAAGTTTTAAATCTAAAAAAAATTTTTTTTTTTTTTACAGCTCTCACAAGACAAATGGTCTAAACTTCCAACACGTTTCAAAAGACTGATCTACATGACTGTAATAAGGTCTATCTGAAAATATGGAGTTGAGCTTTGGGGCTCCACTAAACCTGCAAATTCCTCTCGTACTCAATCCAAAATCCTTCCTAAAATCCTCCTTACTTAGTCACAAATAAAATCATACATAAAGACCTTATTGTTCCCTATGTAACCGATCTAATCCGAACCAGATATCACTCCTTCCATTATAAACTCTCTAACCACTCAAACTTCCTAGTTTCTAATATTGCATTCTCTTCCATTCCTGACAATCCTCCGAGGCGCCTGAAAAGAAAATGGCCACAAGACCAGCTAATATAAAATGTCATTAGAGTGCTACTAATGGGTAGTTTCTCTGCATGACTGTAACACTCCAATTTAACTAAATGTATTATAATGTACAGTTGTAAATAAATATTTAAAAAAAAAAAAAAATTAAAAAGGTTATGTAAGTAAGAAATCTATTTTAAAAACCAAAATTTGATAATGATATTATGATATTATTTTAATGATTAATTTATTTTAAAGATGGGACAAAGGCAATTAGCCTGCATTTTTAAGATTTGAAAAAGAAAGGACATCAATATTAAAGGTAGGGCCAAAGAAATCAGTGTGTAGTTGAAGGATATAATGAAATTGTTATATAAAAACAAAAAAACATTTTGTAGGTTATATCCTTGGGAATGGCCTGAGGGCCGAAACGTTTGAAAACTTTTTAAAGAATAAAGGTTGAGAGAAAAAAATCAGGATCAAATTTGTTTTAAATTGAGAATAAACTAAACCACTCTCAAACAAGCATATATAAAATAAATAATCTAAAATTACTAATACCTTATTTGATTAATAATTTCGTATATTTATTATATTATAAGTGTGGATTGAACATTAAGCAATTATCAATTACGCAAACTACTAATCTACTAAAATACTCAAAGATTCATTAACAAATACAGACTTTGATCATATCGATGGTTGAGTAGTGAACTCTCGTAATAGTACAAGAGCCCAACATGAGAAAAAATTCAGGTATTTCTGCCTTATTTTTTATTAATTTAATGAAAATAGGTAGATTACAAAATGGTTGCTGTCAAAACGTTGAAAAAAAATCCTTTAAATCGGAGCTCTATATCTTTAAAACAACCAACAATACTAGAAAAATAATAGAACAAAATTTAAAGAAGAGTGAATTTGCTAGAATATGAGCTCTAATGTAAAATAATTTACGTTTAATGGTTTCCGCAATATAGCATTTTAAAAAGCAACACATTTATAAAAAAATCAGTAGTTAGTAAATTTATTTTGATAAATCTATATTTATAATAAAGGTTTTTAATTAATACAGTGGCCGTCCGTAGCTCAGTTGGTAAGGCCCAGTCTTACCAATTTGAGATTGCTGGAGGTGCCGGTTCGAATCCAGCCTGTGGCGTTGAATTTTTTCATTGAGTGGGACCACAAAATGAAAAACTTGACCCCCCCACTATTAGGCAGTATAGGACTCCAATGGAAGTCTTAGCCGCAAAAAAAAAAATAAAAATATTATAAACGTTTATTTCCCAATAAGAACGAAGTGCTCAATGCTACACATCTCTCGGGTTAATTTTCTCATTTAGCCCTGACGAAGGCCTGTAAAGTGGGGCGAAACGTTATTTACTATTATTTACTATATTGTACCTTTATTGACCGCTACCTCGACTTCCTACAATATACTTCATACGGTCAACTATCTTCTTCCTAAGTGAGGGTTTATTTTTAGAAGTACTAATAAATACTTTTGCTGATGTTTGTGTATTAGCTAGTTGGTTCTTAACTAAATTTCCGTAAAAGGTGCCTCAAAATGCACTTTGAAGCAAATTAGTTTAATTTAATTTCTTAGTTCAAATATTTTTCGAGGGGACCCTCGTCCCAAATTAGAAATAGGGGTAGGCCACACTTGGTTTATTTCCCGCTTTGTTTTTCGCTGACTTCTATTAATCGGGTATCACTGCCTTAAATACTCCAACAAACTCTTTGACACCTCCTGCGTTTCTAATTTGAAATCATCAACTGAGGTAAAAAGATCTAAGATCTTTTACGAAATCTGGATTCTTCGGCACCTGAAGAAAGAGCTACAATTTAGAAGTGTAATTTCTAATTGCATTGAAATTAATCCTAATAATTTTAGTCATCACATCAAATTATAAAAAAAGAAAATAGCACATATGGCATATATTCACATTCTAGCATGACATATATTCAGATGGGACAAAAGCTTGTGACAAACCTGCTAAGTTAAAATTCATTTTGTTAAAATGTTTTCTTTAGTTAGAAAAAAACCAAAACTAGACTCTAAATCCCCCCTAGGGATGCGGACGTTCCTCTGCCCCCCCCCCCTCCGAGGACACTTGGGACGATGCGGGCTCCTGAAGAGGCCCTGTCATTATTTCCATAATAATGTTCTCTCCTTCTTTGCTGCCAATTACTTCCAGATTATTGGAAATCGTTGACTCTTAGCGAGATATGGTTCACTTCCTGAATTTTCTTATCACATATTATACTATATCCCTGTTCTTATCATATATTATAGTATTATATCCCTGGTTCGAGTCCTTCTGGGGTAGATAATTATTTATTGTAATATTTCAGCTGTTGCTTGACCAAGGTGATCGAGAGAATCAAAAGAGGATACGTTTGCATGGTACTTAAAAGACTAACATTAAAAAAAATGAATGATTTTTTGTTATTTATAGAAAATTTAATTTAATTTCGAATTAGACAAAATATATGGATAGCAGTATGAAGGAGCCATTTCGGTGATATAGATATAGGAGGAAATATGTTTGTACAGGTAGATAGATTTAAGTATTTAAGTTCTACTATAACTAGAAAAAACGAAATCGATGTGGAAAAAGCTGAAGGATGAAGGCGGGAAATGCTTGTTACTTTTAAAATTCGAATTTGTTTAGCTCGTGCCTTCTGCCCAAAAACATAAAAATTATAATTTACAAAACTATTATCCTTCCCACTGTTCTTTATGGACAAGAAACGTGGTCTCTTACACTAAGAGATCAAATGCACCTTAGAGTTTCAAAAATTAAGTATTTCGTAGAATATTCGGACCGAAAAAGGATTATTTAATGGGAGAATTTATAAGGCTAGACAACCCTAAATTATAAAGGATTTTTTTAAGGATCCCCTTCTTGGCCATTTCTAACATATGGGGGGGGGAGGGGGCAATCTACAGGAGATCAACCTATTCTAACCATGGTGTGGGGGAAATTTTTCATTTTGTGGGACCACCACTCTTTGAAAAAGTCAACGCCTCAGACCAGATCATAACCGGCCCCGCTAAAGTTCCTAGGTAGCAAAGTCCTGCACGCCAACCACCTAAGTTGAATTGAGGGTACTGCAGCCGGTAAATATAATTGAGGTTATAGCATTGCGGCATATGTAAGGTTGTATGGCTTAGTAACGAGCGGATCCCTAAAATGTTAATAACACTGAACCGATAGGTAGACCGGAACGTAGATGGTAGGATTGCGTTAAAACTGATTTGGTAGATTTGGGTTTCGAGGAGCGTCACTGGAAAGATGTACCTAGAATGTATCATTATTATTATTAATATAAAATTTAATTATGCTGGTGATCACCAACAATGCACTAGATTACTAAATCGGTACTTAACTTATCTTTAACTTTCATTTATAATTTATAGAACAAAAGGGCTAGGCTTTTCATGCAAGTAAAAGCACCGGATATTTATAAATATATGTTATAATTAACAAAAGAAAATATGTACACCAGAAAAATATTTAATATTATCATTTCAAGGGAGTGGTGTATCTCAGTGTGCATCTTATGCAGTTAGCATCTTCCCGTCCCCTTTACACGCCACTATCCCTGATGAAGACCTGAAACTCAGGTCGAAACGTCGGCATAAAATAAATAAATATTGTTTTGTTTATTTATGTTGTTCTTTGCTGACCGCACCCCCCGACAAACTTCTTCAAGCATTAATCTACGGTCAACTATCTACATCTCATTTTTAATTCCTATTATTCAGTATAGTTGCTACCTAGTTTTTTTTCTTAGCACTAATGAAGGCTGAAAATTCTGTCCTAATCGTTGGTATAAATAAATAAGTTTTAACATGGTACATGGTGTTCCTCTGGGTAGTATTCTCGGTCCTATCCTCTACACAAACTATACAGCAGACATCCCAACCAATCCTAACACTATCCTCACCACGTATGCCGATGACTCATGTGTGCTCGCTGTTGATAATAATCCTTTAATTGCATCCCAAAATCTTAAATTAATTAAAAATAAAATCTTAAAATATCCCATATCACAGACCTCGAAAAATGGTGTCGTAACTGGAGGATTAAAATAAATTCCAACAAATCCCATCAAATTACCTTTACCGTACGTCGTAAACCTAATGACTGCCCTACAGTATACTTTAATAATGTTGCCCTTACCCCTGTTGAACAGATCCGCTACCTTGGACTACATCTGGACAAACGCCTAACCTGGAATCCTCACACAAGACTGAAAATACAGGAAACTGCACATCGATTTCGACTATTACAGCACTTACTAGACAAACGGTCTTAACTTCCAATTCATTACAATAGACTGATTTACATAACAATTATAAGGCCTATCTGGACATACGGCGTTGAGCTTTGGGGCTCCATTAAACCTTCGAATTCCTCTCGTATCCAATCCTTACAATCCAAAATCCCTCGTAAAATCCTAAATTCTCCCTAATTTTTCACAAATAAAATCATCCACAGAGACCTCAATGTTCCATATGTAACTGATCTAGCCCGAACCAGATATCCCTCCTTCCATTACAAACTCCCTAACCAATCAAACCCATTAGTTTCTAATCTCGTTTCCTCTTTTATTCCGGACAATCCCCAGAGGCGTCTGAAAAGAAGATGGTCTCGAGACCTTATATTGTAAAAATGTTTTCAGAATGCTACCAATGGGTAGTTTCTTTACATGCTTTACCATACCTTTATGATTTCCTCAAATTTATTTGATGTATTTTATGTACAGTTGTAAATATCAACAAATAAATTAAAAAAAAAAAAAGCTCTGTACATTATTCTGAAATTGGACGAGAAGATGTGTACTAGAACCAGAACACGATTAAAAAGTATAATATTGGACAGAAAAGGTAAAATCAATAAGTATATTTGATATCCACTCCTAATTTCGTTTGACAGACATTTTTTATGCCTAGGGGGTTTGCAGTACCTTGTGTGTAGTGCTCATAACAAATCGACTTGAACTAACACAGGTTTCACATATTTGTTACTCTTATCGATGTGCATCGTTTTAAAGGCTACCGTTTGAACTGGCATAGAAGGAAGCATATTTCATGGATGTATAACTAAAAGTTCTTAACACAGAAAATCCATTTTCGCTTCAACTCTTGGACTACTAGTCGTACAAGAGCCGGTAAGAAAAAAAGGTAGTTACCTCACCTCAATTTTTGATTACTTTAATGAAAACTATGTATAATTAATAGTCAAAATTAATGAGTCTGCTAAGAATAGGTAGGGGAAATAAAAAATAGCGGCTGTTTCAAAACACTAATTTTTCATTCGGAGCTCTATATCTTAAAAACTACCAACAACACTGGAAAATCTAAAACAAAATTATTTAAAGAAGAGTAAATTTTCTGAAATATTAGCCCTAATAGAGCTATATCCGTCAAATAGTTCTCGAGATATAGCTTTTTCAAAAGCAGTATTTCTTAAAAAAGTACCGAAAGATTAGTAGTTCGTTCATTTATTTTGAGAAATATATATCCCAAAAACCATTTAACGCACAGATGTTTATTGGCACTCAAATTAAAGCTAGTTTAATGGTCTATAAAGAAGTTGATGACCTTTACCTTCCTAGGAATATTAGTTTTCATGATATATGCTAAAATAAATTGATTTATAGTTGTTCGGACAATAAGTCTGATTTAAGAAAAACTTCATTTCAGAAACCATTTGACGTACCAGACATCTGTAGCTACCAGCGCTCAAATAAAAGCTAGTTAAATTCATTATAAAATAGTTTATAACGTTTATCTTTGTAGTAGTAGTAGTTTTTTATATTTGAAAAAAAAATTGACAAACTATTAATTCGTATAGAATGTTTTATTTAAAAAAATATATATATATCTCTAGAACTACAAGACACCCATATGTCTGCCAGCACTCAAAATAAAGGAAATTCAACTTACTACAAAGTAGTTAATTACACTTATTTTCGTAGGGATAGTAGTTTTTATGATATTCGCATAGGAATATAAATTTGGCAAAACAAATTTGTCTGAACAATTATTAATCAATTTATTTTATCGTCGTAGGAGAATTAGTTTTCATATTTGCTACGATGATAAATGACATAACTACTTTATAGCTCATTAAACTAGCTTTCATTTGAGTGCTAATAGATATCTGTACGTCAAATGGTTTTTATGATATAGATTTTTCGAAATAAATTCACTAACTACTGATCTTTCTGTTGGTTTGGTACAACATTTTTATGAAATGTTGCTTTTTAAAAAGCAATATCTCGAGAATTATTGAACGTAAATAGCTCTATTTGGGCTTATATTTTAGAAAATTTACTCAACTTTAAATGAAGTTCTCTTAGATTTTCTATTGTTGTTGATAGTTTTAAGGATATAGAGCTTCGATTGAAAAAATAATTATTTTTAACGTTTTGAAATAGCCTCCATGTTTTATCCCCCCTAACTATTTCCTTAAAGTAATCAAAATGTAGCTCTTGAACTAAAAGATCTACAAGGTCTGTAAAGCCAACTGGGGAAAAAAAAAATGAATAAACAGTGTGTATATTTTTCAATCGATACCATGACATAAATCGACTTTTTTGTGAAGAACTTAAGTGAATGTTGTGCGATAATTAGTCATCTAGGACAAGTCAGGAGTCAATTAGATGGTGGAGGCCGTCAATCCATCAGTAGAAGTTAATGCACAGGATCATACGCACATTACATTTCAAAATTGGTTCAAGTTCAAGGCTGTGATGGTGCAAACCTATCAACGATCAAAAAGTAGTTAATCAATCTGTGATTGTCCTAAAAAAAAAAACAATGAAAAAAAGAAAAGAAAAAGCTGCCTAAATAGATTAGTAGTGTCAATATACAAAAACTAAACTGTATGTATCAGTAAGATGTATCTCACTCACAGACTGATTGATCACTATATCTCAAAAACGACGATAATTGTTTTATTTTTTATTTAATGATATTTACAACTGTATTTAGATAAAAATGCACCTAGTAAAATTGATGTAAGATCTTAATGGTAATATGTAGGCTTGCAGAGAACCTACTCATTGGTAGCACTCTAATAACATTTCTACATTAGAAGATCTTGAGTACCTTCTTTTCAGGGGACTCAGAGGACTGAAGAATTTTTTTAATTTAATTTTTTTTTAAATATTTATTTATTGCTATTTACAGCTGTGCATTATAATACATTTAGTAAATCTGATCTAAGTTAAATTGGAGTGTTACAGGCGTAGAGAAACTACCCATTGGTAGCGCTCTAATGACATTTTACATTAGCTGGTCTCGTGGCCAACTTCTTTTCAGACGCCTCGGAGGATTGTCAGGAATGGAAGAGGATGAAAGATAAGAAACTAGGGGGTTTGAGTGGTTTGAGAGTTTATAATGGAAGGAGTGATATCTGGTTCGGGCTAGATCGGTTACATATGGAACATTAAGGCCTTGTATGATTTTATTTGTGACAAAGTGAGGAGCATTGAGGATTTTAGGAAGGATTTTGGATTGTAAGGATTGAATAAGAGAGTAATTCAAATCACTACATATAATACGTATTTGTTCTTTTATGGAAATTCTCAAAATCTTTTTTTGGATTTTGAGTTGTGATATATTTTGATCAGAAAAATAAGTATAAAACCAACACTCAATATAATAATAAAATAAAATAAAAACCAACATTGTTAGTTGGTTTTTATTGTTATCTCAGGCCTATTGTATTTTTTTGTTTTTTTAGTTGTTTTTATCAAAAAATAACTATTAAATAGAATTGGAAATAATTTGGTTCTCATAAATTATTGTAAAACCAAACAAGAATTAATGAAATTAAAATTTATTTACTCATATAAAGAAATAACATCTAGATATTTGTTTAGGTCTACATATATGTTCTGGTCATATTTAGATATTATGTCAAACATTGGACATCTAAATTTGTGTGTAAGGAAACATTTACTTAATAATAATAATAATAAACGCTTAGCGAACCCATAGGTTCGATGCCGATGCCACCAATGTTTCTGGTGTCTTCCCTCCATATCCACGTCTACTAAATCTGTATTAACGCAATCCTCCCATCTACACTACGGTTTACCTCTCGGTCCTCTACCTCTATCTTCCCCTCATATAATTTATCCACGATGAACAATGTTCTCATCATTAATCTTGCCATGCCACCTAATGGATATCTATTCTACCAATAGGGCTATGACACTGAAACTAGGTGATTGGTGAATATTAACTAAGAATAAGGTAAACCTCTTAAATAACCATTCCTTTTTCTTTTTATCTCATTTTTAGTTGAGATCTAACCTTGACACAGTTGCGAACTCAAATCTCGCCTGTGACATTCTATATAAGGAACTAGTTAGATTACATCAAGATATCCTTTGCGAAACCATCGGGACCATACGGTTTTCAATATCGCTCTAATTTCGTTTCGATGACAACCAAGTTCAAACATTTCTAAACTTAAAGAGGTCAAATCCTTTCTTCCTCTTGTTGAAGTCGTATTATCTTCCATATAACAAAACTTTTTGCTGATAACAACACTATGCTTTATTATTTAAATTAATGATTTATTATATTTTTAAATAATAAACAATAAAAAAGTGTTATAATAACAACAAACTTTTTTTTTATTATTTATTTAATGTGATTTACAACTGTACAAAATAATACAATAGGTAAATATGTTGTATGTTTCATATACACTTGAAATCTTGGGAAGGAAACACCCATTGGTGGTACTTCAAACATTAATTTAAATTAGAAGGTCCCGCGGCCATCTTCTTTTCAGACGCCTTGGAGGATTATGAGGGATTGTTAAGGACGAAAGATTAAGAATTAATGGTTTAGGATGTTTAAGGAGTTTGAAATGAAAAGACGCATATCTGTTTTGGGTCAAATCTGCAACGAATGGGATATTAAGATCTTTGTGAATGAGTTTATTTGTGACGTAATAAGGAGCATCAAGGATTTTGGATTTTAGCGATTGGATGCGGGAAGAATTTGATGGTTTGGTAGAGCCCCAGAGCTTAAATCCATATGTCCAAATTGGTCTGATTATCGTTGTGTATACTAGTTTTTTGTAGTGAATGGGAAGTTTAGAGCGTTTGTCAAGTAAGTGTTGTAGCAATCGGAATCTACGAGCAGTTTCTTGTCGTTTCAGTCTTGTGTGTGGATTCCAAGTAAGTCTCTTGTCAATATGGAGTCCTAAGTATCGAATCTGTTCAACAGGCGTTAACAACAAACTTAAAAATATATATTATGTCGGATGGAGGGAAAGTAGTTCCGAAGATCATCCTCATGTGATTTGTGACTGTGAAGATCCTCATATACATAAGCACCAAATAGACGTTGATATATATATATATATATACGTAGACACCAAAATAACAGTAAAATCCCTTGGGTACGTACTTTTAACTTGACAAAAACGTTTTTAAGAAACAAAAGCACGTACCTTTATCATAACGCCTCTTGTACAGATTCGATACTTAGGACTCCATCTTGACAAGGGACTTATTTGGAATCCACACACAAGACTGAAACGACAAGAAACTGCTCGTAGATTCCGATTGCTACAACACTTATTTGACAAACGCTCTAAACTTCCTATCTGCTAAAATAAATTATTATACACTACGATAATCAGACCAATTTAGACATATGGAATTGAGCTCTGAGGCTCCACCAAACCATCAAATTCCTCCCGCATTCAATCCTTACAATCCAAAATCCTACGTAAAATCCTTGGTATAAAATGAAGGTTTTATCCTTGGTATAAAGGAATCATTAGGCATACTTCCTGCAATCAAATTAAAAATAGTTTATGTATATAAAGATGATTGACCGTATAATTTCGAATATGAAAAAGATGGTCAAGATTGTAGTCAAAAAGAACAAAAATAGCTTACAACTATTTATTATTTGACGTTTTGCATCAGTTTTGTAGGACTTCATCAGGGCTAAAATATACAAAAAAAAACTAGGAACATTTTGAAATATTAAGATAATAAGATACAAAAAGGTAAATTAAGCTAGAATAAATATTATGTAGAAAATAAGTTAAAAGAAAATTATGCAGAAATAAAATAAAGGAAGCAATAAATTAGTATATAAAATGAACAATGATAAAAATCGTAAACTATATGGTTAAAAAAGTAAAGGAGATACAAGGTAAAGCAAAGACAGAAAAGTAAATATGGGAAAAAAATAATCACACTAAAACATTTTTAAAAATAGTTTAGTTTATAACGTTCATCTTCATAAGGAGAGTAGTTTTTATGAAATTTTATCTAAAAATCTATAAATTGATTTAATTTGACCAATATCATGAAAAATACTACTTCCATGGAGATAAACGTTATAAACTACTTTATAGCACATTTAATTAGATTTAATTTGAGAGATAATAGACATGTGTACGTCGAATGATTCTTGTGATAAATTTTTCCAACAATAAATTCACTAACTATTGATTTTTTAATGTATATTCCATGAAGTGTTGCTTTTAAAAACAACTATATCTCAGGAATATTAAGATAAACGTGTAGTTTTATCCTACTTTAAATGATTTGGTTTTTCTAATGATGGTACGTAGTTAGGTAGGATTTATTATTATTTTTTTTTTTTTTATTAACGCTTTGAACAGCAAGAAGCTTAAAATTAAAAAATCATAAGTTGGAGAATCTATTTGATAAATCCATATCCATATACATAAATAAAAAAAAAAACTTTTATCATACTTGGAGTGTGGATAAATTTCTATACTGTTTATATCTGTCACTCCAGTGAATATGTGGTTAAGTCGAATTTT
>NW_027113471.1:293110-306984 GCF_000696795.3 Halyomorpha halys
CAACGGTCGGTGAACAATTAGTTAACTCTATTATCTAATTAGTGATAAGACGAAATTTCGATGATTTACCACAAACACCTGATTTTACATAAATGTTCAAACTTTAAAAGTTGTCCCCTGAAAAGTAAGGAATTTTGACTTAACCACATATTCACTGGGGTTACAGATATGTAGTAAAATAATCTGCTAATAACTATATCACAATAATGAGATTCTGATTAAATCACTTCCTTGCAGAACCGTTGATTTAGTAACAGTACTTTCATACAAACTACTGCATCCCAGACCCTTCGTTCTGATCGAGTCCCATACGAACAGAACCCCTCCCCCCCCTATAAGGCGGACGATTCTCACAAAAAATTCAGTATTGAAGTTGCCACCAAGTGTTATATTTCAAGTACATCTTATTCTTGTTTTTAATTATAATTTCTTTTCAGATATAGAACAGTTATAAATTAAATATACATGTGTAAGTATAAGAAGGGGCTCTCATTATATGGTCTGTAGATATTACGAGAAGGTTTATTGGGAAAACGTTAAAAAAACATAAAACAGTATTACATATAATTTATTAACAGTTACAACTCTTTTAGACTGCAGAAGTGATTATAAAACGATCAATATAAGACAGACTCTATTTAGATTGCAAACCTCGTTTAACAAAACCGGATCGTACATGTTTGTATGAGAAACACGTAATAATAAAACCTGTCCATGGGTGTCTACAACCACTTGCTCGCTGGCTTAATGGTCACGGTGATCTATGCTTTAGATGGCGATGTGGGTGAGGTGAAAAAAAGTCGGACTAAACAAATTATTTCTAAAACCGAGAAAAGAAATAGTTTTTTGAAAACTTTACATGGCACAATGTAGCCACTTATTTGAACTAGAGTAAATTTGCTTAAATATGTGTACTAGTAGACCTGTTTACGATTAATTAGTTATTTAATAAGTAAAATTTCATAAGAATGAAAAGACAGGAAACTGCTCGTCGATTCCGACTATTTCAATATTTACTAGACAAACGGCCCAAACTTCCAATCCATTACAAAATACTCATCTATATGACTATTATAAGGCCTATTTGGACATACGGAGTTGAGCTATGGGGCTCCACTTAACCATCTAATTCCTCTCGAATCCAACCCTTACAGTCCAAAATCCTTAATGCTCCTTACTTTGTCACAAATCAAGTCATCCATCAGGACCTCAATGTCCCCTATGTTGCCGATATGGCCAGAACCAGATACCAATCCTTCCATAATAAACTTCCCAACCACCCAAACCAACTCGTTTGTAACCTGTCTTCTCCTTCACTACCTAATAATCCTCCTAGGCGTCTAAAAAGAAGATGGCCTCAAAAAAAGAAGTGTTTTTGGAGTTCTATTAATGGGTAGACTCTCCACTTGTTTGTATCAGGTCATAATATCACTTCCAGCAAATTTACTTGATATGTATATATGTATACAGTTGTATATAACAATAAAGAAATTATTTTTAAAAAAAATGTCATAAGATAATGTACTGAAAAATCAGTAGCTAGTGAATTTATTGTGGAAAATCTTTATCAGAAATCATGAGACGTACAGATGTCTATTAGCACTCAAATTAAAGAGAGTATTATGTGCTATAAAGTAGTTTATGATGTTTACCATCATAGTTGTAATAGTTGTCATGTTATTATCCAAAATGAATTAACAAAATGTTGATTTCAAGTTGCTCAGACAAAATTATGATTTTTGAAAAGCTATATCTCAGGAATCATTAGGCATACTTCCAGCAATCAAATTAAAAATAGTTTATGTATATAAAGATGATTGACCATATAATTTCGAATATGAAAAAGATGGTCAAGATTGTAGTCAAAAAGAATAAAAGTAGTTTACAACTTTTTATTATCTGACGTTTCGCCTCAACTTTCTAGGGCCTCATCAAGGCTGAAAAAATATAAGAACATTTTCAAATATTAAGATAATAAAATAGAAAAAGGTAAATTAAGGTAGGATAAATATTATGTAAAAAATAAGTAAAAAGAAAATTATGTACAAATAATAGGAATGAAGCAATAAAATAGTATTAATCTAAAATAAACAACGATAAGAATAAAAAATTACAGGAGATGCAATGTAACACAAAAACAGAAAATTAAATATGGGAAAATAAAATTAAACACACTAAAATATTTTTAAAAAATAGTTGTTTAGTTTATCTTCGTAAGGATAGTTTTTATGATATTTGCATATAAAAGTTTTATCTAAAAATCTATAAATCAATTTATTTTGGCAAATATCATGAAAAATATTACTTCCACAAAGAGAAACGTCATAAGCTACTTTAAAGAAAATTTAACTATCTTTAATTTGAGAGATAATAGACATCTGTACGTCGAATGATTCTTGTGATAAAGTTTATTCACAATAAATTCACTAATTATTGATTTTTTAATGTATATTCTATGAAATGTTGCTTTTTAAAAAACTATATCTCAATATTAAGATAAATATGTAGATTTATCTTACTTTAAATGATTTAGGTTTTCTAGTGATGGTACATAGTTAGGTAGTAATTATTAATTTATTTTTTTTAACACTTTAAACAGCCAGAAGTTTAAAATTTTAAAATCAGAGAATCTATTTTATCTGTACGTTGAACGGTTTTTCAGATATAGATTTCTCAAAATAAATTCATTAACCAACGATTAACCAGGAATCCTCAAACAAGACTGAAAAGACAGGAAACTGCACGTCGATTTCCACTATTACAGCACTTACTAGACAAACGGTCTAAACTTCCAATCCATTACAAAAGACTGATTTACATGAAAATTATAAGGCCTATCTGGACATACGGCGTTGAGCTTTCGGGATCCACTAAACCTTGGAATTATCCTTACAATCCAAAATCCTAAATGCTCCCTTCTTTGTCACAAATAAAATCATCCATAAAGACCTTAATGTTTCATTTGTAACCGATCTAGCCCGAACCAGATATCAATCCTTCCATTATAAACTCCCTAACCACTCGAACCCATTAGTTTCTAATCTTGCTTCTTCTTTTATTCCGGACAATCCACCGAGGCATCTGAAAAGAAGATGGTTTCCAGACCTTATATTGTAAAAATATTTTTAGAGTGCTACAAATGGGTAGTTTCTCTACATTCTTGTACCATGCCATTATGATTTCCTCAAATTTTACTTGATGTATTTATGTGCAGTTGTAAATATCAATAAATAAATTAATAAAAAAAAATTTATTAACAACTGATTTTTCAGTACGTTCTTTATGAAATGTTGCTTTTTTAGTTTACTTTATTTCGTGAACTACTGAAAGGAAACAGCTCTATTAGGGCTCATATTTTAGCAAATTTACTCTACTTTAAACTTTCTTCTTATTAGAACCTTCTTCCGTCCATTTAAAAACCGATAAGCACAACTTATCATTAACATATTCGCAAATAGTTAGTTTATTAAAAAAGTAATTTTTATAATTTTTTTTTCTTAAATTTATTTATTTTATTTTCCCGCCCTCTTTCTAAGGTATTATTTAACTTCTTAAACATTTTCTATCACATTTGTCGTCACCCTCTCACGCGCTTTCCTCCTCTAAATATTTTGTACTTTTTACTATTTATTTTTTTACCCACTTGTAAAATTTCCTCTTAAAAACACTTAGTCATTCTTCTAACGTATTTTTAATTCGGAGTTTGGCCGTTCTCGGCGCAGTAACCACTTGACGGTTAGATTTCAAGCTAATAGGTTCGTTTTATTCTCTTTTTTTTCCCCTATCCTTATTTTACTCCCCCTTCTTTTCTCAATTTTCCTTACCCACATTATTAGTTACGTTCATCATATATTATTATCGTTATTTTCTTTTTTTTTTTTTTATTTATTTTGTTTGTTAAACTTTACTTATATTTTGCCTCTTTATGTATTATCATGGTTACATATATTTTCTTTCCCTCAATTTTATTTTTTTCCATAATTTTAATTTTTAAATTATAAATAACTAATATATTCATATTTATTTGCATTATATAACTTCAGTTTTATTTTATTTCCTTAATTATGTCATTTTACCCAATTATTCAATTATGTATACATTTTATTTTCCACTTCTCTCATCACATAATTTTATTAATTCCATTTTGTAAAATTATTTACTTTACCTTATTCAATTTATATTTTCTGTATTCATTGGTTGTTATCTTGTTCTGTTCTTAGCCCTGAGGAAGGCTAGAAATTCTAGCCGAAACGTTGGCATAATTAAATCAGTTACATCAACTTATTTTTATTTTATTTTGACCACACCCCCAACCATCTTCTCCTCGTATATGTCATCCACGGTCAACTATCTCTCATAATTACTCTACTTTAAATTATTTTTTCTTGGGTTTCTAATGTCGTTAGTAATTTTCAAGATATAGAACTTAATTTTTTATAACGTATTGAAATAGCCAAAATTTTTTATTCCTCCTACCTATACTTGGCAGACGCATCGATTTGGACAAGTAATTATGCATAGTATTTAAATATTTGGGTAAAATAAATGATTTTGTTCCTTCTCTTGTCAGGGTCATGTACTATATCATGTACCATGTACCATGTACCAGTACCATGTACTATATCATCTTGTTGATTGACGAATAACAGTTATTTCAAACAGTTGCAATATACAGAGCCAGAACATAACACATAGGCTGTCCAGCATATATAGTGTCATGGTGGAACAGCAGTGAATTTGGGCTGTCATGGCCAGTTTGGGACAATAGCACCAATACAAGCTCTCAGCCTAATATCATGATTTCAACGCTAGGGTTGGATATCCGAAATGAAATTAATTGATACGATGTTAATTATCATGAATGGAAAGTAATATATAATTCATATTGTGCAGGGAATAATTATCCAATTTGGTGGCATAATTTACCACCGCATATTGAATTGAATAATTTATTTTATTATATTTCGGATTTTTATACCCATTAACATAATTGTATTATATTTTTAATTTTCGATTAAAAGAAGAAAGATAAAAATTTTAATATGTGCGCCTATAGTGCTGAAAATTGCATTTATTTCTTATATATATATAAATGATTGTCCGTATTTTTCAAGATATGAATGAGATGTTCATGCAAATATTTATTTCCCTACGTTTCGCTCTACTTTTCAAGTCTTCATCAGAGCTTAAAAAGATACAAAAAAACTAAAAATATTTTGATAATGTAGGATAATGAAATACAAAAAAAGTAAACTAAGGTATACAATAAAGGTTAACAATAAATATAACTGTGAAATATACAAAAAGAAAAAAATATATATATAATAAGTATTTATAAAAATAAAGATTATGTTTTTTTTATATATACTTATTATTGTACACATAATTTTTAATACTTTTCGTTTATTTTTACATAATTTTTATCCCCACCTAAGTTTAATTTATCATCCTCTTAATATCCTACATTACCGAAATATTTTTAGTTTTTTTTCTTGTATCACAGTAAAGTTGGGCGAACCGTCGGCAAATAAAAGTTTTCAATTACTTTTTGTTCCTTTTCCGTACCCCCGATTATATCTCTTTCTTTTGTTTCATTATTTATTTATTTATTTTTTTTAAACGCAAGAAATTATTTTAGTGTTTTAATCATACCCTATGTTTTTTTATTTCATACATAGAGAAGGGGGTAAGGGATGAAGATAAATGAGAATATCATGAAAATAACTAATAATTTAAAATATAATACTGATTCCAATCATATAATCCAGACCAACCGTTTGGATTCCGAACATCTAACTCCACTATCCAGCAATGTCATGGAGTGGTGGACGTTGTCTGTTATTTTTTGTAGCGCGGAATGTACTAAGCGGGTCATTTTCGAAAAAGAACAGGCTTTTGATTAGGTTTGGCACCCAGGATTGCTTTTTAAACTCTGTAAACTCCTACCTCCTACATACTTTCTTATCATCCGTTCCTTTCTCACTGATAGATTATTCAAAGTAAACCACAATGGTTCCTATTCTTTCCTCTTCTTTAAGTCCGCTGGCTTACCGCTGTCGAACAGATCCGCTACCTTGGACTACATTTGGACAAGCGATTAACCTGGAATCCTCACACCAGACTGAAAAGACAGGAAACTGCACGTCGATTTCGACTATTACAGCACTTACTAGACAAACGGTCTAAACTTCCAATACATTAAAAAAGACTGATTTACATGACTGTAATATGGCCAATCTGGACATATGGAGTTGAGCTTTGGAGCTCCACTAAACCTTCGAATTCCTCTCGTATTAAGGATTGAATAACAATTCAAAATCCTTCGTAAAATCCTCAATGCTCCTTACTTTGTCACAAATAAAATCATACATAAAGACCTTAATGTTCCCTATGTAACCGATCTAGCCCGAACTAGATATCACTCCTTCCATTATAAGCTCTCTAACCACTCAAACCACCTAGTTTCTAACCTTGCATCCTCTTCCATTCGTGACAATCCTCCAAGACGAAGATGGCCACGAGACCAGCTAATGTAAAATGTCATTAGAGTGCTACCAATGAGAGTTTCTCTACACGCCTGTAACAATCCAATTTAACTTAGATCAGATTTACTAAATGTATTATAATGTACAGTTGTAAATAGCAATAAATAAATATTAAATAAAAAAGTCCACTGGTGTTCCTCAAGGTAGTATCTTTGTTCCCATCATCTACACTGTCTATACACCACGTAAGCCGTTGACACATGTGCGCCCCCTGTTAACAATAACCCTTTAATTACAACCTCAACCCTCCCATCCCATATCACAACTATCAAAGAATGGTGTCGAAATTGAGGGATTAAAGTAAATGTCATCAAATCACCTTTACCCTTCGTCGTAAACCTACAGACTGATCTACACGACTATAATAGAGGTTATCTGGACATACTGAGTAAAGCTTTGGGGCCCCATTAAACCTTCGAATTCCTCCTTACAATCCAAAATCTTTCGTAAAATCCTCAATGCTTTGTCACAAACAAAATCATCCATAAACAACTTAATATTACATATGTTACTGACCTTGCACTAACCAGATATCAATCCTTCCTTTATAAACTCCCTAACCACCCAAACCCACTAGTTTCTAACCTTGCTTCCTCTTCCATTCCATACAATACTTCGAGTTCACTGAAAAGAAACAGGCCTAGATACCTTTTAATGTAAAAAAACCAAAAAAAAAACCAATGTGTAGTTCCTCTATCAAGTATGATCTTACATCAAATATACTAGATGTATTATTATGTAAAGTTTTATATGTCAATAAATGAATAATAAAATAATAAATGATCTCTAACACCAATGCATGACTTTATAGGACAGAACGTAATACTACAAATTAAACGGTACGAAAATTCGAAAATTACTTAGATAATGCCTTTCCGACTTAGCTATTGTAGCTGGTGCCTAAGGATTGTGAAATCATTAATGTCCCAGTACTCAGGACTCTACTTGGAATTCCAGAGAGATTTCCCTCTTTAGACCGCCTCTTCTATTCTTTTTCTTATATAAGAGCGCTTTTTGAATATTGATAAGCAGAGTCCTCAACATAAGAAATTATTCTGATTATAATTCGATTGGATAAAAATAGAATTTATTTTATCTTAATATCTCTAACCTTTATAAATCATTTATTCTTCGTAGAAAATATGCATTTGTTGAAATTTTCCCTTAGATTTATCAACAATGGTATGCATTTATTGCTATATTTGAGGATGTAGATTCAGAGCCTTAACTCCTGGAGGAAAAGAACTGTCAGAGTCATCCTCTATATTTATGAGTAGGTGTGGAGAACTGTCTATGTTGGACTCGATTAGCATGGAGGGTCAGTGGTGCAATACTTTGGAAGTAATTACTGTTACCAGACCAACGGTTGTGAAAGGAGGTGATTTGGTCGACCGCCAAATTTTTACCCAACTAAGAGTACCTTATAGGTAGACCCCGGAGGCTCCCGATCCCAAAGGACTGATTCATCAATGATGCTACTGTATAAAGAAAGTAATTATGTGCCAAATCCGGATTTGAACACGGCTCCTAGGAGTTAGTAGCACAGTGCCTTACTAATGAGCTACCTACTTTCACGATAATTGATCTTCATCGTTTATAATTATAGTCATGGTTATAGCAGTGTAAATAGTTAAGGGTAGGTTTTGCATGAGACTATGCTCTCCTCCCATTATCAACTCTTTATAAGAAAACTAACAAACCTAAGAAATTAAGAAAATATGAGTTATTAGTACTTGTCTTATAGTGGTGAGATATAGTTTTTCATAAATTTTAAATCAAGTTTAGTTGAGATAATAAAAAATGGCAGCTGCTTCAAAACATTAAAAAATAAATACATTTTCATTTTGGGCTCTATATCGTTAAAATTACAACGCTAGTAAACCCAATAAAATATTATTTAAAGAAGAGTAAATTTGCTAAAATATAAGCCCTATATAGCCCTAGTATTTACGTTCAATAGTTCTTGAGGTATCTCTTCTTAAAAAGTTTCATATCATAAAAAATAAATAGATTTTCTTAATAAATAAAATTTCATTTCACTCTACATCGTTAAAATTACCAACAACGTTAGTAAACTCAATAAAATATTAGTTAAAGAAGAGCAAATTTGCTAAAATATGAGCCCTAGTATTTACGTTCAATAGTTCTTGAGATATCTCTTCTTGAAAAGTTTCATATCATAAAAAATGCACTGAAAATCAGTAGTCATAAAATTTATGTCTCAGAAATCATTCGACGGATAGATGTCAATTAGCACTCAAATTAAAGCTAGTTTAATGTAATATAAGTTATATCTTCGTAGAAGTATTAATTTTTACAATATTATCCAAAATAAATTCACAAATATTTATTTGTGCGGACACAATGTTTGATATATGAAAAACATTATCTCAAGATCCATTGGTTACAACGGTTAGAACAACTACCTGCAAAATTAGAAAAAGTTAGAGAATATCATTTGAAGTAAAGTAAATTTGCTTAAATACGAGCCTAGAGTGGTAACACGCCTGCCTGCCAAACTAAAGGTTGCGAGTTCGAGTCCCCGGCCCTATCTGGGATTTTTTTAAGCTTATAATTACACATTACTCACTCACAGCCTCCCCCCCCCCTGGATTTTGTGCGGCCCTTTAGCCAATAGGTGGTACTCATAAAAATAGGCGTGGGAGTGACGGACTTACCCTTTCAAAATCACTTCAAGAAACTCGCGATGTATTTTCTTAGTACCTCCACGGTCTATCGCACCAATAATAATAATAATAAATATGAACCTTAATAGAGCTATTACTGTTTAATAGTTTCCGAAATATAATTTTTAAAACGCAATATTTCAGAAGAAATGCACTGAAAATCATTAGTTAGTGAATTTATTTTGAAGAATCTATATCTCAAAAACCATTTGCCGTACACTATTAACTCTCAAATCAAAGTTAAATAAATGCACTATAAAGTATTTTATGACGTTTATCTTCGTAGGAGTATAATCATATTATACCAAATGAATCAACAAAATGATAATTTCTAGTTGTTTGGAGATAAATTTTGATACTTGGTTACTTATTAATTTTGTTAAATAACTGTCATTTTTTTCCTCTTGGGCTCTTGTACTAAAGATATCTTGAGAATTTATAAGTGGGGAATCGAATCAAGGCTACATACATTATACAAATGCCTTAATTCTAGTTGTTTGGAGATAAAATTTGATTTGTTAAAAATATATTTCAGGGAGTACTAGACGTACAGATGTCTGCCAGCACTCAAAATAAATGTAATTTGATATTACATATTAAAATATTAGCCCTAATAAAAATAATCATGTCCAATCGTTGCCGAAATACAGTTTTATAGGTAGTTTTAAAAGAAATAGAACTTCCAATGAAATATTAATCTTTTTTTAATGTTTTAAACTACTGCCATTTTTATCCCCCCTAACTATACTTGGTTACTCATTAATTTTGTTAAATAATTCATTTTTTTTCCTCTTAGGCTCTTGTACTAAAGATATCTTGAGAATTTATAAGTGCGGAATCGAATCGAGGCAACATACATTAGATAAATGTCTTGAACATCATCACACCTCATCTATCAGGAAATTTATTTCGTTTCAACATTTAAATTACAACACAACTTTTCCATTAATGTGATAGTGACAGGAGTCCATAATATTGTACAGCATGATTCTGTTGCAAAGGTGTTTTTTTTTCCCGTGATGGAATTGATTCCGAGCAAAACGAAGACCCCTTCACACCTCGACAACCAGTCCTTATAACGGTGAAATTATAATAAACTATTTCGGACTGCGGACCTGCTCTTCGGAACAATTATTGTTGTTTGTTATAATACAATTATTTGTTAAAAATATATAATTAGAGAGCTCTTAGCGATTATGCACGACGGGCAATTAAGGTTACCCAATTTAAGAGGCTGGGTGAAGAAGAACCCACAGGAGTTGACTCACGGTTACAGAGTAACAGAAAATAATTTTATGACCAGCCGGATTCGAACTCGGATCTTTAGAGTTAGTAGCCACGCACCTTACCCTGGGTCTAATGAATACTATACTATGAATGAATAACCTATTGTCAACTTTTGCTACTTGCACCTGTTAATAATTAGTCATTCTAATGTTTTTGTATTATCTTAACTCAAAAATCGATTTTTTAAAAATTACTTTGCCACTATGATTCTTAACAGGCGGGATTCTACTCAATACTACACGGCAAAAATACTCAGTTTTACAAATAAATAAAACCAATTATGAAAAACTAATAATTTTACATACTCTACCTTTAAAAATATGTTATATAAAATTATAATTATATTCAGCCTTTAGACATAATCATTTTATATACTTGAATCTCTTTTGGAACATTGCTTTATTAAGATGTCAGTTCCACTCCGGTCGTAAGTAGTTTCTGAAAACAATTTCCTTCAGAGAATAAAATTAAAAGAGCTAGAGGGAAAATATAAAAGAGAATAACCAGTGTTCATTCAGATCTCAGTGGCCATAATATAATGATACTCTCCTTCTATTTCAATTAAAGTTACTTTGAACATACAAAACTGTTTTCATTTTTTCGATCATAAATTATATTTGAATCTGAAAAGAAGAAAAAAAAGTGAGAAATATTAATGTTTTTATTTTATATTTGAGGACTAAAAAGTTCCGTCTTACGATCTTTAATAACTATTTTTAAACAATATCTATTTATGTAGGTTTCACCCATATATTTATTGTGATAAAACATTGATGTTACCAATACATGACGAGTAAATGGTCAACTGAACGTATGATAGGTAAATAGTCAACGGAACATATGATAGGTAAATGGTCAACTGAACATATGATAGGTAAAACATATGATAGGTAAATGGTCAACTGAACATATGATAGGTAAATGGTCAACTGAACATATGAT
This sequence comes from Halyomorpha halys, assembly GCF_000696795.3. NCBI lineage: Eukaryota > Metazoa > Arthropoda > Insecta > Hemiptera > Pentatomidae > Halyomorpha > Halyomorpha halys. The sequence continues at coordinate 304,572 of NW_027113471.1, forward strand.
AGGTAAATGGTCAACTGAACATATGATAGGTAATGGTCAACTGAACATATGATAGGTAAATGGTCAACTGAACATATGATAGGTAAATGGTCAACTGAACGTATCGTTGCTTTACAAGTAAAATACACTCGATAATTGAAGTTTCAAGATATTTAATGATATTTTTTTTTTGTAGGAGGATGGTCAATAAAATTATCAAATAGTAAATGAGAACTATTTTGCTATGTAGTCTTCAGATTTAATCGGGATGCCAGGATAATCGCTCAAGGCAATTATCCAAAAAAAAGTTTGTTTTTTGTTTTTTTAAATATTTATTTATTGCTATTTACAACATTATAATACATTTAGTAATGATTAGTACAATTACAAATAATACATTTAGTACATTATAATACATTTAGTAAATCTGATCTAAGTTAAATTGGAGTGTTACAGGCGTGTAGAGAAACTACCCATTGGTAGCACTCTAATGACATTTTACATTATCTGGTCTCGTGGCCATCTTCTTTTCAGGCGTCTCGAAGTATTATCAGGAATGGAAGAGGATCCAAGGTTAGATACTAAGGAGTTTGAGTGGTTGGGGAGTTTATAATGGAAGGAGTGATATCTGGTTCGGGCTAGATCGGTTACATAGGGAACATTAAGGTCTTTATGTATGATTTTATTTGTGACAAAGTAATGAGCATTGAGGATTTTCCTTTTTCCTTTTTAATTTTCTAAATCATACAGTCCACATCACTTATTTTCCATAAATAACTCACTATATATAATTTATGAATTGATCTCTTGCCTTAGAAGGGGTCCCGAACCCACAGGGTTGACTCACAGCTACAATGAAAATAATTTTCTGCCACAACCGAATACGAACCCGGGTCCATGGAGTAGCACAGTGCCTTACCAATGATCTACCCACTCCCACGACAATTGATCTATATTTATAATTAAAGTTCATGTGAGTGACTTTTGCATGAGACTATACCTTCCCTCCATTATCAAATCTTCATAAAAAACTAACAAACCTTTACAACCATGTAAGGCAAACTAGGCCGATCTTGTAATAAAACAAAATACGAGTTATTTGAGGTTCTTATCTTTGATGGAGACAGGTTTTATTTGCACCAGATACTTTTAATAAAGTTTTTATAATGAATTGCCTAAAGTGGTTCAAACTCCCCAAGTAACCAAAACTCCAGTTTTTGATTTTTAAAAAATGCACAACTATCAACACAGTATAAACTAGCAACTTTGTTTTTTTATATCGAGCTTAATTTATTTCATTGTCATTGTCCTACAGTTCACATCACTAACTCTCTCTATATAAATTCATACATCTCCAAAGACAGGGATGGTTACAATATAAACAAATTATGTAAAAACAAAAACCTGGGAATAACCTTTGATCAAACACTTTCCTGGAAAAATCATTTATCCAATATCTCCCGTCGTACCTTTTCAACTTTAAAACGTTTAAATTACCTCCGCCACCTATTTCCATTTGAAACTCGTAGGCTCCTGGTCACTTCGCTAATATTTCCCCACTTTGACTATTGCTATACAGTATATGGGGGCGTCTCTGGGGATCTCGAGGCGAAATTAAAACGTTTGATTAATTAAACTGTGTATGATACATCTTCGGGATTCCAGGGGATGCCTCCGTTTCCCGTTTTTATGCAGAGTTGAATTGGCTTTATCCTTCATAACGTCGTAAGTATTTCCTGGCTTTCTTCATCTTCCAAGTCACACAATCCCGCCGTACTTACATCTACGAGCTTCTTCAATTCAAATCCTATATTCGTTCCCGCAATACCCATTCACGGTCTTCAGATTTATGCAAGTTAACGATCGCTATAGTATTTAACAGCCATTATTATAAATAGACTATCATTATAAACTATATAGTATAAACTATAGACATCTGGCACATTTCGACAGACACTGACCATAGAGGAAGTGACCTTTCCTTAGTATTCTATACCAATGTAAACGCGCAAGGGTTGACACTTAGGCAGGTACAAGCTGTCATCTCACAATGGACTTGCATCAGTCTAACTATTTTATGTTTAACACATGTAAGTCAGTTGTCACGAGTCCTTAGGTCATGGTAACTTACTTCCAATTTCTTGGAAGGCTGGCCACCCTCTTTCTAGTCACGCCTTTTTCCCCCTCCCAAATATTTACTTCTAATTTCATAGGCTCTCTAGGCTCCGCCTAATTTCTTAAATTATCTGATTGGTCCAAATCCCTTCTCCTATTTCACTATTCTTCCTACCCCCTCTTCTTAAGTGTTCATATATATTTCCTTGACTAGATAGCTAACAAGAAGATAGAGACTGAGTAACAGTAACATGTAGTTCTTGTAAATATGTTAGAATAAAGTCATTTTAGTCTTCACTGATTTTTGTATTATGTAACT
>NW_027113471.1:307449-312637 GCF_000696795.3 Halyomorpha halys
GGTCTAAACTTCCAACACATTACAAAAGATTGATCTACATGACTGTAATAAGGCCAATCTGGACATATGGAGTTGAGCTTTGGGGCTCCACTAAACCTTTGAATTCCTCTCGTATTCAATCCTTACAATCCAAAATCCTTCATAAAATCCTCAATGCTCCTTACTTTGTCACCAGTAAAATCATACATAAAGACCTTAATGTTCCCTATGTAACCGATCTAGCCCGAACCAGATATCACTCCTTCCATTATAAACTCTCTAATCTTGCATCCTCTTCCATTCCTGACAATCCTCCGAGGCGCCTGAAAAGAAGATGGCCACGAGACCAGCTAAAAAAAAAAAAAAAAAAGTATTTCTGAGGCTCCTCAGACTCCATCTATTGATTTCTTTGTATTATTCTAAAGGGACTCGTCCCAGAATAAATAAAGTATTATTACTATTTATGTAAATATTTTGATTTTTTTTAATGACACGAAAATCCTCATTATAAGCAATTAATATGAAGTAAACACTATTTAAAGAATTCAGATACGGACGTAGGATGGAGACAGAAAGAACAACATGAATAAAGGACAGATGACAAGGGATCAGGAGATCAATGGCCAGGAGGCCCCCCCACAAGGAGCAAGTTATATTGCTTCCGGCCACAGCGAGCTATCTATTTTGCTCTCGATTCTTTTCTACCTCGCTGTACAAACTTTTATAATCATTATAAAATAAAATACTACAGAATTTTTTTTTTTTCATAGTTCTGTCGGCATTGATTTTGGACTATACATACCCTTCTTATAAATATAATGAATAAATAACGAAGTAAATCCGAAATTTCTAAGGAAAAAAAGGACCGATTTAATTAATTCATTGATCAATTAAGGATGCGAAAAAAAAGAAAATTAATCGAAAATGAGTCCATACTTAATTAAAAAAATTCTGAGTTTTTATCTGAATTAATAAAATTAATTATTTTTCTTACCTCTTTATAAATGAATCACCCAAAAATTATAAAAAATTTTGATATAGCCCAGTTCCTAAAATTATTTGGCCTGCCGCCCCCTTTCCAGGAAAAATGTTGCTTAGCGCCCCCTGGAAATTATTTTTTTAAATTTCTTGTATCTATTTTGAAAATCACTGTATAATCAATATTTTCAGATATGTAAATGGATTCAAGTATTTTCCTTATGAATGTATTATTCTCTTTATGTAAAATCATTGTATTTTCAAAATCAAAAATATGCTGGTTTTTGGCTGTATGCTGTACTATTCAGTAGAAATTAAATTACTTATTTTAAAAAAATTTACCAGTCTCAAGAAACTGTTAAGATTATAAATTTAATATGATTTAGAATGTTTTAACTTTTTTTTATATTACATTCTATTCTTAGTTCAATAAATAGTTTCATAATTTCAAAGTAATCCAATCAAATCACCTTTACCCTAGGTTTTGATTACAGTAATTTATTACAACATGCCTAAAATAAGTGAAAAGTATAAGTGTTAAAGTTTGGCTACTGTTATATTTTTTAAAAAGTCCAAAACACTAGGCAAAAGAAAAAACAAAACAAACTACGAGTAAGTAACCTAACACGACAACAAATAAAACGGTGACAAGCTCAGCTTGACTGTTTCGTGACGTCATTCTCCATTTAACAGACCTACTAACAGACTCTCAGCCATGTTACATGTTATATCGTTTTAACTTAGTAAAAGAAGAAAATATTGCTCCATTTAACATAAGTTTTTCCATTTAACATGTAAAACTAAAGATCATGAATACCCAGATTCCCACGAGACCCGCTAATGTAAAATATCATTAGTTTCTCTGCACGACTGTAACACTCCAATTTAACTCAGATCAGATTTACTAAATTATTATAATTTATAAACTATTATAATGTAAATAGCAATATATAAATATTTAAAAAAAAAGAAAATGCATTAATGTAAATTTGCTCCTAGAATGGGACTAACTTAAGGTAAATGCAGCAATTAATTGTTTTTTTAAACATGAAAAACGGATTGGACCACTCTCAAGGTCTTTTTTCATGAATTTAAATACGTTCAAGTTTCTTCACCTCAACAATTTTAATAATAAAATTTAATTTCAAAATGCACAACCACCCCTGCCTGAAAAAATATCTTATAAAATAGGAATTTTAATGCACTTTTTATGCAATTATATACTTTTAAAAATTTGTGCGAAGTAGACAAACTTTACTTCAACTTTGAGCCAATAACGAATTAATTTTCTCATATTCGTTAATTAAAAGGTAAATCCAACGGTCATGTTTAATCTCTGTTTTTAATCTTCGCTTATACTTAAATAATTCCAATAAAATATAAACCCGAATTGGATCTAAACACCAAACTTTACCTTATTAAAAAAAATTCTTTTTGAAAAAATGTCTTTGATTTTTTTTTTTAAATTTGGTCCTTAAGTTCAGAGCAGTTTCAATGAACAAACATTTCATTGAATCTAAAATTTGTAAAGAGTACATCTGACTATTTTCAAAGCGGTTCCATACGCGGTAGAACTTGGAGAGTATGAGAGAGAAAGAACTGCTTACTAATTAGACAACCCTCTGGATGCTTTCATCTTTTCAGATCCTTTTGCCTTATTTTCTTATTATTATCGATTCCTTTAAACTCTTTTCTTTTCTTCTCCTTTTTTTTTTTTTTTTTATTCAAAGCTAATTCAGCATTCGTTGAGAAGTTTATCCTCCGACCTCGTTATCCCTTCTTAAACACATTACAGGCTTCTACAATCATCAGAGCAGTTGGATTTCAAATATTTACCAAACCTAATTTGAATCTAATTGCTAGTAGGAGTTCGCAAATTGCCATTTATCGCTAGACCTGAGTAATTTTTCTAGACACTTAATCACTGTCTAATAACTCCTACATAAATGCAACTGTTACCTTGGCTCACAAATCAAGGATAAATCCAAGTAAAAATTTTTAATAAAGTTATGTTTACACTTGATATAAAGTTATATGATTACATTAGAAGATATAAAATTATATAAGCTAAGAGAAGTAAGTATTAAGGATTATGAGTAAGTAAGTCGTATTGGTTGCTATCATGTTTTTCTTCTTAGCCCTGATGAAGGCTTGATATTCTGGCCGAAACGTTAGCACTAATAAATAAGGTTTTTAATTATTTGTGTTTAGCGCACTTGCTCAGCCTCCAGTGACTCACTACCAGTGATGCGGCGAGAGGGATGCCCTGGGATCTTTTGAGCTCTGTATTGTGTAAATATTATATATTAGAGTGTAAATGTGACTAGAGCCTATTTTATTTATTTATTTTTCATACAGATAGTTTGATTATGTTCATATTGTTTATTGTTCCGTTTGTGTATATTTTAAGAGATTTTTTTTTAATATATTTATTTATTTTTTATTTTTGTATGTATGGGATCATTCGTCGCTATTACTTATTGCCCACAACTGTGTGGCAGATTGTAATATCTATCAATAAATAAAAAGTATTTATTAAAACAAAAAAAAAATTATTTGTGATATAATGACAACTGTCAACTATTTACTCATCGTTAGTAAATCAACGTAATATTCAGAATATCAAAAATATTGTAAAAATAATTGTATAAATAGAGATTAGTTTCGCTTGTTCAGTTAAATAATTAAAATTTATATGTATGAAGAAATATGAAATTCTTTACTGCAGCAAACCAAGAAGGGAACTAAATACTTTCTAGGAAAGTAATGTTCCTTCAACAATGGTTGAGCAAGGTGGTAATTTTTTCATGATCACATTCAACCACCAGAATTCTTCCCAATTAAAGGCTTGGTGGATTACAAAGAGGTCCCAAACCTACAGGGTTGACTCACGACCTCCCGTAAAAGAATGAAGGACCTGTTCTTGAAATTTGTAGCATAGTATCTTACAAATGATCCCTCCGGCTATATGCATTATACCTCGGACATAAAGGAGACTATATCCAGTTTTTACCGATTTAATATTATTATATTGGAAGAAGGAAGTTGACCGTATGAAGTATATTGGAGGAAGATAGTCCAGGTGGCGGTCAATAAAGGTTTAAAATTTGTAACAAAAAACTATTGTTGCTAATAAATATGACCAGGTATGATAGAAGTTCTCAATATAAATCTAGACGCATAAATTGTAGGAGACTACTCATTAAAACTAGTATTAATATTTTATCTCTACCATGTTTAAAACTAGTTTTAATGAGTAGTCTCCTACAATTTATTAGTCTAGATCTATATTGAGAACTTACATCACACCTGGTCATATTTATTAGCAACTTGCCTCCAGTCTACCAACATGTATATTTCCTCATATCGTTATGTATATTTAAGTTTTTTATATACGTTATAAGCTTAACAATTCTTTTGAAATGTTTTATATTTTTAATGTTCTGTTCTTAAAAGACAGGAAACTGCACATCGATTTCGACTATTACAGCACTTACTATACAAACGGTTTAAACTTCCAACACATTACAAAAGGCCAATCTGGACATGTGGAGTTAAGCTTTGGGGGCTCAACCAAACCTTCGACTTCTTCTCATATCCAATCCTTACAATCTAAAATCCTTAATGCTTTGTCACAAATCAAAGCATCCATAAAGACCTTAATGTTCCCTATGGAACCGATCAAGCCAGAACCAGATATCAATCCTTCCACTATTAACTCCTTAACCGCTCAAACCCATTAATTTCTAACCTTGCCTTCTCTTTCATTTCGGACAATCCTCCAAGGCGCGTGAAAAGAAAATGGCCTCGAGACCTTCTAATGTAGAAATATTATTAGAGCGCTACCAATGGGTAGTTTCTCTACATCCCTATATCATATTATGATGATCTTATATCAAATTTACAGGATGTATTTTTATGTCAATATCATTAAGTAAATAAGAAAATATGTTAATTTTTTTTTTTAATATTTAAAAAAAAAATAATCATAAGTTTAAGATATGGAAGTATGCATATAGGTGGATTGGAAACTAATTACTAATAAATACAGTCAGGTGTGTATAGAACGAGTAGATATGGTAAAGAGGTAGGTGTAAAATGTAAACAGATAGACAAGTTAGGAAGGATTCAAAGAGGCAGGTATAGATTTTCCATCACCAGAAACTTAAATACGAGGTGTAGATAGTTGACCGTAGTTTAATGATTGGAGAAGTTTGTCGGGGGGTGCGGT
>NW_027113471.1:312687-314625 GCF_000696795.3 Halyomorpha halys
AAGAACAACATAAATAAACAAAACCATATTTATTTATTTTATGCCGACCTGAGTTTCATCGGGGGTTATGAAGGTAGGCCTGCAACTGTAATATTTGGAAACTTAAATATTTGGCCCATTTAAATTAGGATCGAATTCCATTTTTCAAGATTTATCTTTTTACTTTGTTTTTTGATAAACATTTGGACAACAGTTGTCCTTCATTGCTATTATTATAGATCGATTCATTTCAACTTTAGTACTCACTTTCATCATGGCTATTTTTGGAGATCGTTAAAAATTTAGAAACATTTTTATTTTTGAGAAACATTATTCATGTTTAAAGGCCAACATTTCGGAAACTATGTATATATTATTATATATAGTTAACACTGGACTCAAATTGTAATAGGTTTAAGGTCGATTAAACAAATTAACTATAACATTTTCTGTCGAGCGCATAGTTTGGAATATGTTGATTGAAAACTAAAAATAGTGTAAACTTTTTTTGGGGAGCTAAAACCCAGATCACTCAGGTCTTTCATAACATCAATATCAGTAGTTTATTTTAACTACTGGTTAAGGTCTAAACGACAGAAAAAAAATTTAATTACTCGATTTTTTCAAGGTTTGATGTTAATGTTGCTTTGAAAAATAAGTTAACCTTGAGACCTGAAAAAATATAGATTCACATTACTCCGATTGAGCGACTAGAAAAATAATAAATATTATTATATCTATCTGACTATATTATATATTATAATATATTGTTGCTGTACTCCTACAATATTATACCACATTATTGCTCTAATCTTACTATGTTTTATTATAATTTTGCGGTGATCTCACTATATTATTGATGAAATCTTCCTACATTGATGTAATCTTACTATATCATAGATGTATCTTAATCTTACTATATTAAAAAATAATCAGCTTAAACCTTGTTATGTGACGATATCATGCATCAATCCTTTCAAGAGGTCCAATATTTAGAGTATCGTAGATGAATTGTTTCGTCTGGCTTGTTTCCCAGCGTCTTGGTTCGTGCAGTTCCCAAAGTGGAGTACACCAAGAGAATGCCGCATTTATAAAATGCAAAAAAAAAGAAAAAGAAAACAATTGAAATTAAAATTGGAAGTTTTTCTTATTTTCCTAAATATACGTGAATTTTTATTTTATTTTTTTGTGCTAAAAACTGGTTGGATGTTTTACTGTCTTTTTTTTTTTTTTTAGCATTCCATAGTTACAAACACTAAACCGCAGAAGATTTGAATATTTGTTTTTCTTACTAACGTATTATTCAATAGATAAGTTAAACGTTTGCTAAACTAAAGACTTAAAAAAAACCAACTCGGTTGCTACTCCAACACTGACTTTAATTGCCTCAAGCTCATCTATATATACATTTTGATCAGCTGATCTCCACTGTCAGCTGACATCGAAGTAACAGCTGACTCAGACTGTAACTGATAAAGGATAAAATAAACTCAATTAAGGTACAATACTATTGTAATGAAATAAATCTTACGCGAACCCGAAGGCAATAAAGATACAAGAGAATGACTGAAAAGACCTGTTGCTCGAATTAAAGCAGGACCCTACTTTAATCTGCATACTCGATGGCTCTGTCCTTCGGCGGCTCTCAGATGTCCTCTAGTCTCCTGCTCCTTCTTTGTCTCAGCTCAATGATTTTTGTAAAAAAACAAATATTATTTTAAGGCAAATAACACCTCTTGGTTGAAAGGAAAGAAAAATATATTCGTCAAAGTATTGAAAAAAGATGAAACATGAAGAAGATGGTCGGGGTACTCCTTGTGATGTTAATGAGTACTCCTTAAGTTATAGACCCAACAACAAAATTAAAAATTATTATAGTCAATTGAAGGACAGAATAGATACAAAAATCAATCTGGATTGATATAGAAATTTCCGTGTTTAAATTGTTTAGCAATATAT
>NW_027113471.1:316615-316972 GCF_000696795.3 Halyomorpha halys
TATATAGATGAAACAAAACCAAATGTTGGGTGATAGAATGGACCAACACAGTAATGATATAAAGATCAAGTAGAAGGATTCATTCACAGTAATGAAATAAAGACCGAGTAGAAGGATCCCTTCACAGTAATGATATAAAGATCGAGTAGAAGGATCCCTTCACAGTAATGATATAAAGATCGAGTCGAAGAGTCCCTTTGCAGTAATGATATAAAGATCGAAGAGAAGAATCCCTTCACAGTAATGATATAAAAATCGAGGAGGATCCCTTCACAGTAATGATATAAAGACCGAGTAGAAGGATCCCTTTGCAGTAATGATATAAAGATCGAAGAGAAGGATCCCTTCACAGTAATG
>NW_027113471.1:317742-319195 GCF_000696795.3 Halyomorpha halys
TATAAAGATCGAAGAGAAGGATCCCTTCACAGTAATGATATAAAAATCGAGGAGGATCCCTTCACAGTAATGATATGAAGATCAAGGAGAAGGATCCCTTCACAGTAATGAATATTACATTAATGTTCCATTTGTAACCGATCTAGCCCGAACCAGATATCAATCCTTTCATTACAAACTCCCTAACCACTCAAACCCATTTTCTAATCTTGCTTCCTCTTTTATTCCGGACAATCCTCCGAGGCGTCTGAAAAGAAGATTGCCTCTAGACCTTATATTGTAAAAATGTTTTTAGAGTGTTATTGGGTAGTTTCTCTACATGCTTGTACCATACCAGTATTGTTTCCTCAAATTTACTTGATGTATTTATGTACAGTTGAAAATGTCAATAAATAAATTTAAAAAAAAAACTTTATTGCAACTCAACGAATCTACACCGAACTGGCAATGGTTTAGGCTATATAAAATGCATCAAACGGCATAAACCAGATCTAATTATACGAATCAGAACCGGATTAATAAATATATAGCCCTTTTATAATTGCATCAAAACGAAATGGTGGAAATATAGGTTAAAATAGCAAACATTTAGCTTTATAATAGTTTTATTGACTTAGGAATTGGATAAAATGGAAAGGAGTTATGAACACTGGTCACTAGTAGAAAAAACAAATGCTCCAAATAAATCAAGGGGAGAAATGTTTAATTTCTTATATAATTTAAATACATTAGTGAAATCCTCATAAAGTTTTTATTTCTTTTATTTTAATTTTATTGAATACAAAATCATTAAATAGAATCAGTAATATTTTTTTTCTGATTCTACAGAAAGAGGCAAATTGATTGGGATATAATAACAGGGGGGGGGGGACATGTATACTTTTTGAGATACGCACCAAAATCCCTAAATTTTGTTAATAACTTTTTTGACAGAAAAAATTTAAACAGCCCATAAACTTCCCGAGAAAATGCTGAACATTTAGCAAAAAGCCAGATCACATTGAAATGAACGGTATGGGTATGGAAGCGCATAAAGAATGAATAAACAAAAATTCATTTTTATTTATTAGAAAGAAGATGGCCTCGTGACCTTATATTGTAAACTGTATTTAGAGTTCTACTACTGGGTAGTTTCTCTACATCCTGTATCATATCATTATGTAATTATGATCAAATTTAATTGTTGTATTTTTTTTTATACAGTTGTAAATATCAATAAATAAATAAATTTAAAAAAATAATTATATTATTCTTATTTTTAATAAAGTTCGCTCCATACTTATTGCGAAATCAGCTCATTATTAGTAATTGTAAATCCGTAGTAATTGTAAGTTCTTTCAATTATTTTTCTAAATTTAATAATCCTTTAACTGGAAGATTCTTATGGTATTAACTGGATTTAGTATGATAATATGAAAGACAAAGTGGACTTTAAAGATAAATTAAATGTTGT
>NW_027113471.1:319545-325362 GCF_000696795.3 Halyomorpha halys
GATAACCTTCAGAAAGGTAATTATTCTCCTACAATGTATGACCATTAGAAAGTTTTTACTCAATAATGACATTAATATTATAATATATTAGCAAGTAAGACAAATAGGAGAAAATTATATGTCATATATAGGTTTTTGTTATCAAGTAAATAATTTATAAATAGTTCTTTGAGTGTAATTGATATATTAATGTTGTTATAAGCACATGTTTATGGTTTTGTTGAATTTGTTTTTTAGCAGCTTGAAGATGGGGGAAATCTCCCGAAACGTTGCTGTATGATATGAAATAAACTATTATAGTTTAATAAGGAAGAAATTGTGTCATTCACTAAATCCAGTTAAATTATTTTTCATTTTAGTAATTTGTATTTTGTTAATTGAATTATCATTTATGAACGATCATATGAATAATGGTCACCATCAGAAAAAAAACAAATCCTCAAAAATTTCTGTTTTCCAAACAACGCAAAAAAGCATTCAAATCATATGATTTTTCATAAAACATTTTTTTTTTATTGAAATTCTCATTATTTTGTTGTGTTTTTTTTAATTTTTAGAAAAGAAAACAACATTTAATTTAATCAGTAATATTGGTTTTCTAATTCTTTTTGAAAGAGATACATCAATTGGTACATGAAAACTATGAACGTATACTTTCTGAGCTTTAGGCAAAAAATAAATAATTTTGTTGACTTTTTTTTAACTTAAAAAGCAGGAATATCCTATAAGTCCTGCAAAAATTCACTGAGAAGTTTCACTGTTATATTAAATTTTAAACTAAGAAAGATGGCTGTTAGAAGAAGAAAATACTTAGAGCCTGCTTACTGATCCTTGTAACGAGACCAATTAATAATGATGGATAATGTAATACAGCCTGGAGATAATATATGGACTATAGATTATTTTTTATTCCAGGACACTCCATCATCGCGAGCAGGAAGGATCTGCCCGACAGAATTGCGGTTGGCAAAAACCCTCCGGAGATAAAAGAGGAACTGCTATAAAGGATTATCACCGAGCTATTATTCTTGCACGCTCCGGAGGACTTGCCCAAGACGGATGATGGTAAAGAGCGCTCTAGCGGCAGATGTCCTCATGCAGACAAATTATTCCGAGAGAGTGTGCGAGAATCGACCCGCCGCCATCTGCATACACCTCTCTTCTCTATGAATAATACATTAGTGTCAATAACTGCTTGTATTTTTAACTAAGTCTCGATCTGAGTCTTGGGAGAATATTCAAGGCTTTATTCACGGCTCCTAGTCTCCCAATGAATAATTGCTCTTTATTCCCTCCGCTTTCGGGCAGCTGGGAGGATTGGGGAATAAAAGGACTTTGTATCTTTGCGAATATGTTATTTCTTCTTCGTCTCGGCTGTCTGGAGTAAATCCCTCTGTCACTGTCTTAGATTCTTAGTTTTACTAAACAGCCTTTAAAGAAAATTTAGAAATAAGTAATGAATAATTTACAACAATAAATAAAACTGAAAAGTATAAGACTAAACCTTCAAATTCCTCTCGTATCCAATCTTTACAATCCAAAATCCTTCGTAAAATCCTCAATGCTCCTTATTTTGTCACTAATAAAACCATGCATAAAGACCTAAATGTTCCTTATGTAACCGATCTAGCTCGAACCCGATATTATTCCTTCCATAATAAACTCCCTAACTACCCAAACCCACTAGTTTCTAACCTTGCTTCCTCTTCCATTCCTGGCAATCCTCCGAGGCGCCTGAAAAGAAGATGGCCTCGTGACTTTATATTGTAAACTGTTTTTAGAGTTCTACTACTGGGTAGTTTCTCTACATCCTGTATCATATCATTATGTCATTACGATCAAATTTACTTGTTGTATTTTTTATACAGTTGTAAATATCAATAAATAAATAAATTTAAAAAAAAACAGTGCAAGAGAGCGAAACTAATCCGCCATTGTAGTTTATACCTGCTCTTTCTGATTATGGTTCTGTCTGGATCATGTTTTAGATCACACAAAATAGCAGGAAAAACTGTTTATTAGACATTAACATTCTAGCTGAGGGAACTGAGGTGCCATCTTATGCTGGTTCGACTCCGGTGGGGGTAGTTTTGTGACGATTTCTTGGAATTAAATCTCGACTATCCTCTTCTGTTCAAAACAAGTTAATTATGTCAACGATAATCCCCCCTCATAAAGCTAGACAGGGTGTAAACAAAAAAATCTACTTTCATCATCAAACACAGTGTTGATGCCTACGCCATGTCTTAAAGATTGTCGACTACTCTTTATCACTAATATCTCTCTTTATTCTTATCTCTCTCTTTATCACTGATCTTTCTCTTTATTACTAATCTAATCCTTTTTGACGGTTAGCGAAGTAGTGAGAAAACCTATACCTGCCTCTTTGAATCCTTCCTAACTCGTCAGTCGTCAAAATTTTTTCAAAAGATTCTTTTATTTGTTATTTTTATTAATTTTATTACTTACTAATATTACTTTTTACTTGTTACTATACCTCACCTCTGCCAAACTTACTTCACCTATCTGTTTACCTTTTACACCTACCTCTTTACCATATCTACTCGTTCTATACACACCTGACTGTGTTTATTAGTAATTAGTTTCCAATCTACCTATAAGTATACTTCTTTATCTAAAATTTATTATTTTTTTAATATTTTTTAAATAAATTATTAACATATTTTCTTATTTTCTCTGTATATTTATCATAATATTGTATCACTTCTTACAATTATCTGATTATATCTTGTTTTCATTTAGCCCTGACGAAGCCCTTCAAAGTGGGGCGAAACGTTGGTTAACATTAAATTGTTTTGTCTACTGTTTTATCGCTGTACTGATCCACCCGGACTATCTTCTTACAATCTACTTAATAGATCATCTATCATCTTCCAGTACAAAAAAATCTACGTTTCGTTCCACTTGGAAATGGTCCATCATAGCTGATTTTTGACAGATATAAAACGAGTGCATCATATCCGAATACTAGAAAAATTTAAATATTTTTGTTAATACTGAACCATTAACTGTACTCACAAATTAACATTTTTCATTATTCGCGTATATTATATTTTGCAACATCATTAAATAAATATGATATTAACGTTCTTTTGTTTGTTTTTGATCACCTTATAATGCCTCAAGGCAATCAAAAGGAGAAGGCCCAGTAAAAGTATATATAATACATTTCATGTATTATATATGTATGAAGTTCTAATCTTACTATTTTTAATTAAGGGTACAAAAAAAAAATCTTTTGTTTCAACAATCTGTTGTTTTTCTCCCTTCTATCTTCTCTCTGACAAATCATTACTCGATGTAAATATCTGTCAATATTATTATAATATGGACAACATCTTTTTTTTTTATCATAACAAAAAATCTTGTTACTAACAACAAAAGTTATCCAAAACGTCTTTATTAGTCATATTGCGTATCCAACGTTTTGGCTCATCCGGCCATCATCAAGGACAATGTATCAAAAGAACAGATTTGATTAAAACTTATTATTAGCAGCATCAAAAGCAGTATTAATTATGCCTTGCATACTTTAATGTTAGTTTTACAGTCACACATTGATTTATAAGACTTTCCAAATATGACCAAGTCATTTTAACATAGTGGATTTTTTTAATAAAATTATTTAATGATATTGACATAACAATACATCTTGAAAATTTGATATAAGATCATCATGACATGATATAGGCGTGTAGAGAAACTACCCATTGGTAGCACCCAGGTGCCAGACTCGATCAAAAGCCTGTTTAACATCGAAAAGACTCCCGGGCAGTACATTCTGCGCTCCAAAGAAAATATTTAGTAATAAAATCTATTCTTTGCAAACATTGTACTTTATCACAATCAACTTATCACAACAACATTATGTTAACCTCCTCAACCCCCAGTTTAGCAATTAGGTAGATAGCTGAAACTGTGTATATTTGACTTGGGCATAGTAGCCTGTAAAGTTTTATAGAATTATTATAAGTGTAATGTTTAGATCAAGTGGCCGTGTTTTTTATGTAATAGCCTAATCGTTTTTGTTTTTGTGTTTGTCTATAAAGAAATGTATATTATGTTTTGGTATTGGTTTCTTAGGGTTGAGGTTGTGTCAATTTTAGCGTTTGCTTTAGAGAGGATAAAAACTCAAGCCCTGACCAGCTCCTATAAATTAACCTATGGTAAATCCTCCAACGTATGTACACTGGATCAGGTTATGAGTATAACTCTAAGATAAATTTTGTTTTTTAGTTTTAACTATCTCTTCCTAATTAATTAGTTCATTATATTAAACAGAGATAGAGCCTTCATTAGGAAGCCGAACTCCGGATCTAATTTGCCCGACGGATCGGATACCGCAGGAGACAGTTAATACATTAAGCTTTATAGAGAGTAGAGTTTATAGCAGTTATAAATAAAGTTGCTCGCTGGCTAATGGACTTTTATTGATGTCCTCGCAGACTTTAATGCCCAGTCCTGCTTCCTAGCAATTATATGTATAATTATCTTGAGGGATCGATAGCGAATATTAAATCCATCATTAGTTTCGAAAAGATTAATAAAATGAAATAATAAAACGATAAAATTTTTATATTCAAGAAATTATTATAAATTTGTCTTAATCCCAAATCCTTCGTAAAATCCTCAATGCTCCTTATTTTGCTACTAATAAAACCATCCATATAGACCTAAATGTTCCTTATGTAACCGATCTAGCCCGAACCCGATATTATTCCTTCCCTAAACTAATAATATAATAATAAACTCCCTAACTAACCAAACCCACTCGTTTCTAACCTTACTTCCTCTTCCATTCCTGGCAATCCTCCAAAGCGCCTGAAAAGAAGATGGCCTCGTGACCTTATATTGTAAACTGTTTTTAGTATCTGTCTCCTGTATCATATCATTATGATCAAATTTACTGGTTGTATTTTTTTTTATACAGTTGTAAATATCAACAAATAAATAAAAAAAAAAAAAAAATTTGTCTTAGCAGTAAGGATTTACACATCACGCGAATTCGAAGTAACTTCCCCTGGTAGGAGCCGAAATAGGGGCAGTAGATTAGAGAAATCTGAATTCATTTAAAAAAAAAAAAAAAAGTTGAGTAAGGTATCATTGTAATAGTTAAAATGAGATACAAATTTTTTAAAAATTTTGTCCAGTTGTAGGTAAATACCAGAAAAAATGACAACATTCATTAGCAATGGTGTAGATGATATACCTCTTCAATAGTTTGAAAATTTAAAATATGATACCTACTTCGATCTGTGCGAATTGTGACGAACATTTTTTCGAGGGACTTGTAGTACAACTGAATACAAGAGCATCGAAAGATTTTTGAAATTAAATAGTTAATTATTCTGGGATTAGGACCCTTTGAAACAATTATAAGGTAATTTTAGTTTTATAATAAGATATATATGGCCAAAAACAGTGTGGCCACAACTAACAATAACTTATATTAAAATTATATATAAATAATTTTTGAAACAGAGATTAAAAAAAAAATAAAAAAACTAACTGATTAATTACATAAAATAATAATATCGGATTAGATTGATGAAGTAAAAGGTAATTAATTAAATGACTTATGTTAGAGGGAATCGAGTTCCAGAGATATGCAGCTCAATTAAAAAATAATTTATTAGAGAGCTTGTCACCGTTTTATTTGTTGTCGTGTTAGGTTACTTACTCGTAGTTTGGGTTTTGTTTTTCTTTTCTTTTGTCTTATGTTTTGAACTTTTTAAAAAATACAATCAGTAGCCAAACTTTTATACTTCTACTTTTCAACAGGATCTAGGAAATACA
>NW_027113471.1:325815-330571 GCF_000696795.3 Halyomorpha halys
TATTATAAAAAAAAAATATTTAATTACCTATATATAAGTTTGATTTCCCACATCTTTCATTACCTAATTTTTGTTATTAATAATTTTCATTTTGTACATATATTTACTTACTAGATTTTCATATGTATTTTATTATTTGTTCTTTCCTCTTGCCTAATTTTTATATTACTCTCTTCATACAGCCTCTGTCGTCTTATAATAAAGATTCTTCAAGTATTCTTGTCTGTCAACACTATTATCAATAGTCTTAGCTATTTTCTAATCATTCTATATATCCTTTTATTCACTGGTTGTTATCTTGTTTTTGTCCTTAGTCCTAATGAAGGCTAGAAATTCAGGCCGAAACGTCACTAATAAATACATTTTTACTTATTTGTGTTCTACGTTGACCATCTTCTCCTCATAGATTCCTCTCACCATCAGAGAATAACATTGCTATGCATGCATACGTTGCCTTAGCTCCAGATTGTATAAATAATAAAATGCAGTAGGAGCATTGAAAGCTACAAGAGACGGGAGCCAATAACGAATTCCATATAAACTAAAGCAGGGTAGGGGATAAAGCCGACATGGGATGTGCAGTTTGGGGAGCAATTTAATCAGGGCTCCGCCCCCTTGGGGATGCCCCCTGATAGCTCCCCAGGGAACTGCTAAAGATGCGATTTACCGCCGAGTCGCTCCTGCGATAATCGAATTATCGCCAGATATTTATCTGTTGTCTGTTGGAAAGTTCGCCACGAACGTCGAACTCCCATCTATCTTCTACCGACTTCCTTCTCCTCGATATCGTGGCTTCCATTCACTAAGAACTTGAGGATTGGATAGCACGAACGATCGATCAAGGTAGTGAAATAATACAGAAAGAGACATGTTGTTCGCTAACACGCTCCCTGTTAAATATTTAGTATCACAAGTTCTCTTTAGTGACAACAGCGCCGATAATGCATATAATAATAATGATCCTGGTCATGTTTCCAATATAATCGATTTTGTTTTTTTCCTTGTTTTATCCCTATTTCCTACTTTTATTTACTTAAATCTGTACATAAAAGTAGTTTTATGTACAGGGTTGTGCCGTATCTGAAAATATGAACTAAGGATTTCTTGATTAAGTTACTCTTTGCGTTTGGCGGAGACGTTTTTACAAGTTGAAGTTGTTTTTTTGGAGATATAATATCTTTTTGTAGGTTTTTTCATTAATGAACGACTGCACACAAAGCTTTTTGAATTTTTTCCACAAATCATTTGTATCAGTAATGATGAATCCGAAAGTATTTTGAAAAGTAAAAATTATAAGTTGAAAGAAAAATATTTCATATTACTCATAAAAAATAGGGATCTATAGTTTCATTATGTCCTCTAATCCTGCTTGTTCTCTTTAGTAGTAAGGCAAACGTTGATGGTCCCAGAGAAATTTTGTTTGTATTTGTTTAGTGGCGCCAAACTTCATTGGTCATCAACGCCATTTATATTTTATTTAATTTTACTAATATTCGTTAAATTTTATTTATTTTTTAATTTGATTATTTATTATTTTATTTATTTATTTTATTATTTTTCCCCCTTTAGATCAAGTCATATTTTTGTTAGTAAAGTTTGTGATTTTAAAAACTGAAACACTAATTTTATTGCTTTATCATCGTCTGGAAGGGTTTTTTAAATATCTTGGTTTAGTCCTAAGATTTATTTTGTTACTAATAAAACTATCCATAAAGACCTAAATGTTCCTTATGTAACCGATCTAGCCCGAACCCGATATTATTCCTTTCATAATAAACTCCCTAACCACCCAAACCCACTAGTTTCTAACCTTGCTTCCTCTTCCATTCCTGGCAATCCTCCAAGGCGCCTGAAAAGAAGATGGCCTCGTGACCTTATATTGTAAACTGTTTTAGAGTTCTACTACTGGGTAGTTTCTCTACATCCTGTATCATATCATATGTCATTATGCTCAAATTTACGGGTTGTATTTTTTTATACAGTTGTAAATATCAACAAATAAATTTTTAAAAAATTAAATAAATAAAAAAAAGTCCTAAGATATTGAGGTGTGGTGTGAAATATGGGCATCGTTGGAAAACATGGCTTATTGTTAGATTGTTATTGCAATACTGGCAGTTCGGAGGTGTTTCTTTTGATATAAGATAGGAGTGGGTGAGCATCGTGTGACCTATTCTCAGCCTGGTCATTACAACCTCCTCTTTACGGCATTTGCGACTGGAGGTACCCCAGAGCTTGACAGAGAAAATGGTCACGAGGCTTCTTGCTACTTTTGTCTCCTCAATCATGCTGTATGCAGCTCCAATTTGCCGAAACTAGCCAATCTTTTTCGTTTATTCGGTCCTTTTTTTTGCATCAATACTAGTACTATATTTTATTTACCTTGCCGCCTTTTTTAATTCCAGCGGTTTTAAAATGAAAAAGGTAAATTTTTCATTTGAGGCCAGTGGACATTGTCATTTGGGATGCCTAAGCCTGCCATAGGCCAACCTCCCCACCTAGTTTCCACACTAGCAGGAATCGGATTTATATAAAAGAGTTTGCTATTAATTCTTTAAAAAAATGTCACGGTAATATTAAATACATAAATAATTGATCGGTCACAAGATAATAAAAATAGTTAACAGCTATTTATTTGGCGACGCTTAGATTAGATTAGATTTTTATTCAGGGCGATCAACATCTAGGTTATGATAGTTGAATGTAGACTATTCCTCTTTAGCCGCTTTATCCGCTGCCTCATTTCCAGGTATTCCTGAGTGCCCTGGAGTCCAGAGAAAGGAGACACTTTTTTTAAGATGTTTTAACATGTCTATATAGTTGTGAATTTTGTCTATCGTAGGTCCGCTTTGAATGAAGTTTGACAGACTCTGGCGTGCAGACATTGAATCTGTACAAATGAGTATACATGTTTGAGTATTCGCTTTATATGGATAAATGAAGTTCTGTTGAAATCGCCTGAAGTTCAGCTGTAAATATTGTTGAGTATGTGGGTAATTTATATCTTTTGGGTGTCCATGTATTATTATTGCAAAACCAAAATTTTCATTTTGTTTGGAGCCGTCAGAGTAAATTATTTTATTATTTGAATATTTGATTATCTTCTTATTTAAGAATTTAATTTCATTTGAGTCGTGCTTCTGTTGTTTCATAGTTAGATCTATTTTGTAAGGCTGGTATTTTCAAGGGAGCAATCTGTAGATAAAATCAGCTTGGTTTGTAGGCATGCCATAAATCTCTCTTATGATTTCTCTCTGTCTCTGTAGCGTTCCGTGAAGGATTCATTTCATATTTTCTCATGCAACGAGGGTGAAATATATGGGGGTACGCAGGGTTAGTTGGTTGTAGTTTGATTTTGGTGATGTAACTGTTAATAAGTGGTGGTAAAGAAGCCTCAGCACAGAGACTTTCTATTGAGCTCGTTGGCGACGTTTCGCCTCACTTTGTATATCTTTATGAGAGCTGTGAATCTGAGTCTCTTCAAAGTGGGACGAAACGTCGGCAAATAAATACTTGTTAACTATTTTTGTTTTCTCCTGACCATCCTATTCATAATAATATACTACTTATAATAATTGAATTCAAGATGGATAACAATACAACTGAAATTGAATTGACGACAATAAGCGGTTAAAATCATTGGGTAACGAGTTAAGTCTTGAATTCGAAAGTCTAAAAGAAAATTAGAAAGCATTGTGGGGATTATTAAAGGGGTTGAGGTAATTATCGCCTAATTTGCAATAATTGTCCTAAGTTTGAACGTGAGATGTTGGCTCGTTGGGAGTTGCCAAGAGCAGGCTTGCTAATTGTTTTAGTTGAGGCATAAAGGTGGGAGGGAGAGCACACCTCTACCATGTGTGCCCCCCTAACGGCCACGACTTGTACCAGTACCAGTAGCACAATATTATCGCTACAACTTCCTCCAAGGTCCCAGTAAAATATTAAGAGGGTCCTTAGGGCCCCCCTTCCCTTCGCCCTCTTCCTTAATCCCCAATCTCAAAACTCAATCTCGATTAAGCTTGATTACTAATCTCGTCGCCGGGCCAAAACTGATTTCGCAAACCTCGTAAAACCTCCTCGCCAAACTCCTTTAGAAGGGAAGTAAACCGTAAATAAGAAACGTGCTTCAAATACGCCCCCTCCCTTGCCCTTCGCAACCATAAACTTATGTAATTTTCCCTATCTAAGTTCATTTAATAACCAAAGTTATCAATTCCACTGATATTCAGCTTTGATATTTATTTCCTTCACAAAGGCAAGGGACGGGTATCAACCTGTTGCCAATCTAATATTCTTAAAAAAATAAGATTTGACGATTTGACTTTTTCGATTACGGAATTCTGTAAGCTCAACTCACAAATTGTGTATCTTACAAAAAAAAGATAAAGAGTAATTTATGTTGGGATTTTTTTTTTAAAACTTTCGTTATACATATATTCAAACCAATATATATATATATATATATATATTGTAGGTAAAGAGTCCAATGGTGGACCAACCTCCATATTACTAATTATATAACTGTTCATTTTATTGTACTTGTTGATAAAATTATATTTATTACGTACTATATATGATCAGTCGTGTCCCTACAGTTGAAGAGGAAGGTTGTATAAGCAGCGTTATTCTTTGATGTGAGTTTGTGTTTGATGTTTATATATCATGTTCCTTATGTAACCGATCTAGCCCGAACCCGATATTATTCCTTCCATAATAAACTCCCTAACCACCCAAACCCACTCGTTTCTAACCTTGC
>NW_027113471.1:331226-332045 GCF_000696795.3 Halyomorpha halys
ATGTGATAACCTAACCTCTACTTTACAATGTGATAACCTAACCTCTGCTTTACAATGTGACCTAACCTCTACTCCATTATCATTCTAAAAAATTACAAAAATAACTGTTTCCAAAATTCAGAAACAACCTTTGTTTAAAGCAATTATAACAGCTCAGGAAACTGCTTCTGAATTCAATAGTTTGGTTCTTCTGAAAAATGTGAGGGTCAGTATCGAAAAAGTTTCAGAAACAAGAAATGGAGCCCTTTTAGTACAGACATTTTAAAAATGCCCTCCAATATATATAATAATGCTACCAAAATAGTAAAAGAAACCTATTTATTGTAGACCAAATATTGTAAGAATTGTATAAAATAAATAAACAGAGAAGATATGTTTAAATGTTTTTTTAAAATATATAAAAGAAATAATAATAATTTAAGGAAGCTGAAAAGTAATGAGACTGATTTTTCCTTTACCAAAGTTTTATTTTTTTGAAACACCAATGGAAAACGTTTATACTGTCCACTGATGCTGGAAATCTTCAACCGGTCTTCAGCATGTCTGTTACACTCTTTTGAATGTTTTGTAAAGTCCAGAAATTACATCCTTCGAGGACATTTTTCAGTTAAGGATAATAGAAAAGGGATTGAGGTCAGGTAAATAGAGGGACTGGGGAACCACAGGAATATCTTCTGAGGTCAAAACTTCTGTGTGACATGGAGCTTTCCTCCCGCATCCAATCCTTACAATCCAAAATCCTACGTAAAATCCTTGATGCTCCTTATTACGTCACAAATAAACTCATTCATAAAGACCTTAACATCCCATTCTGATTTG
>NW_027113471.1:332920-337687 GCF_000696795.3 Halyomorpha halys
TAATGATATGATACAGAATGTAGAGAAACTACCCAGTAGTAGAACTCTAAAAACAGTTTACAACATAAGGTCACGAGGCCATCTTCTTTTCAGGCGCCTTGGAGGATTGCCAGGAATGGAAGAGGAAGCAAGGTTAGAAACGAGTGGGCTTGGGTGGTTAGGGAGTTTATTATGGAAGGAATAATATCGGGTTCGGGCTAGATCGGTTACATATGAACATTTAGGTCTTTATGGATGGTTTTATTAGTAACAAAATAAGGAGCATTGAGGATTTTGGTGATAAAAATATAAATAAAAGTTTTGGGCATGGAAATTATTTTACTATATTTAAGCTGTAAAAACATCTTTACGGTCTATAAAGGTTTATAAATAATAAACATTAGAAATATTTCAAATAAACGAGGCTTAGAGTGGAAGCTTCTCCAGTTTAAATACGAATACTGCTCAAGTAGCGAAAAGATTAAGCGATTGTAAGGAAATTAAAATTAATAACACTTCAAAGAGGAAGAGTGGGAGATGTCAGATTTAAAATAAACAGCTACGGTGGCTCTATCTGTAGAGTTCAGTTCTGATCTCTAGTCTTTGGAACGAGCGTCACGGGTCTTAGCTCTAATACCGGGCTTATTTCTTCTCTTCGTCTCTTTGTATCTCTCACGGTATTCCATTAAATACCAAATAACGAGCTAATAGATATATTTTATTTAAGATAAATTAATAAGAATTGGGGAATATAAATCATTATTAATTAAAAACAAAGAAATATTATATATAAGAAGATGGTCAGGGTTGCGGTCAAAAGAGAAACAAAAATAGTTTATAAATATTTATTTTCCTATTATTCAACTATTTTTATTTCTCTTTTGACCCCAACCCTGACCATCTTCTTATATATCAATTTTTACGGTCAACTATATATACATATATACAAAGAAATATTATTTTTGGACAATCGCTGATTGACCCTTTGTAATATATAAAAGGAAGATGATTCAGGTATGGTCAAAATAACTCAAATAGTAATTAAACTATTTTTTAAGAGCCGACATTTCGCCTCAGTTAATGAGGATTATAGAAAAGGTATGAGAAATAATGAATACGGAAATAACAATAAATTAAAAAATAAATAAATAAAGAACACACACTAAAAAGCCGAAAATAAAGGTCAATAAAAAAGGGAAAATAATAGGAAACCCCCCTTTATGAATGAAAAAAAGCAAAAGAATGAGCTAAATACGGATGCAAGGTATGAACAGTAGGGGAAAGGGGGAGTTAGACGGTTAACAAATACGCTACATTTGAAAGCAAATAAAAAAATCTTTATCGAATTTTCTATTATTTATTATTTCCGGATAATAAAAGGGGCTACTCTAAGAAAGTACTTTCGTATGTTGGTGTACGCCTAGAATGAACGTGGGTGTCCCAGTACAAGAGGTTTAGTTATATACAAATGTATTTTTTTTTTTTATTTACTATAAAAATGTCAACCCATTAAAAAATATATATATTTTTTATTATTCTAAAATATCAAATAATTCGATTGGTATATTATTATCTGACTAGAACAAAACAAGATGATAATATTGAAATAATGTTTTGTTTTATTTGTTTGTTTTGTTTTTTATAAATCTATTGAGATTTACAACTGTACATAATAGTACATTTAGTAAATATCAAATTTACTTGATGTAAGTTTATAATGGAGTAATAAAGGCATAGAGAAACTACACATTAGTAGTACTCAAATAACATTTTTAAATTACAAGTTCTTGAGGCCATCTTTTCCAACAGGAAACATGTCCAGACTAGTGGGTTTTGGTTAGTGAGTTTATAATGGAAGGATTGGTATCTGGTCGGTTATGTATCATTAAAGTCTTTATGGATGGTTTTGTTTGTGACAAATTAAGGAGCATTGAGGATATGAAATTTTAGGGATTGAATACGAGAGAAATTCAAAGGTTTAGTTTTCAACTCCGTATGTTCAGATAGGCATTATTATAGTCATGTAGATCAGTCATTTGTAATGATTTGGAAGTTTAGACCGTTTGTGAAGTAAAAGCTTTAAAATTAGAAATCGACGTGAAGTTAGTCGTTTGGCCAGGAGTTAACAGATTTACTTAGAAAATAGGGATAAAATATTTCTTTATTGGAGAAATATACTTTTTTTAAAAAACCTAACGAATTGTAAATAATTATAAAAAAAGTGTTTTGCTCAAAATGTCCACCTTCCACTGGAATTAGAAAATTTTACTTGATTCCCACCATCACCAGAAAAAATAAAATAGGCAAAATTCACAAAAGTTACTTTTCTTATCTGCAATTCGTCATACATTCAAACTCATTTAACACAATTTTTTGTTTTTATTTTGCACGGAGAAAAAAATGTCAGTTATTCCTCACCAATTTTTTATTACTTTTATGAAAACTATGTATAAATACTATTCAAAACTGATGAGTCTGCCAAGTATAGGTAGGGGGAATAAAACTGGTGGCTATTTCAAAACTTTAATAATATTAATTTTTCATTCTTTAAAACTACCTACACTGAAAAATCTAAAAGAACATTATTTAAATAACAGTGAATTCGTTAAAATATTTGCCCTAATAGAGCTATTTACGTCCAATAGTTCACAAAAAAGCAACATTTCTTAAGATCACTATTAGCACTCAAAATAATGCCAGTATAATTGACTATAAAGTAGTTTATGACTTTAACCTTCATAGGAATAGTAGTTTTCTTGATATTTACCATAATAAATTGATTTATAGTTGTTCGGACAATAAATTTGATTTATGAAAAAATTTATTTCAGAAACCATTGGACGTAGAGATGTCATTCAGCACTCAAATTAAAGCTAGTTAAATTGAATATAAAATAGTTTATGACGTTGATCTTTGTAGTATTACTAGTTTTTATGATATTTGACAAAATAAATTCACAAAATGTTAATTTATAGTTGTTCATATAAAAGTTTTGTTTTTTGAAAAAAATATATCCATAGACCCATAGGATGCATATGAGTCTGCCAGCACCACAAAATAAAGGAAATTTAACATACTATAAAGTAGGTCATTTTCGTAGGGGTAGCAATTTTTATGATATTTGCATTTGAATGAAAATCTGCCCGAACAACTATAAATCAATATATTTTAGCAAATATCAGGAAAACAACTGTGTGTGTGTTGCATACAACACTTAATCAGTATATCACAATTGATTTTTTTTAAATCTAAAACATTTACCTAATTAAAAACATCTTTTAAAATTACCTGAAATTAATTGCACATATCTGATGATGGAGTGACAACCCTGAAACGTTGTTATTATTTTTTAATGATATAAAATTAAACAATTTAAAGAAGGAAAGTAACTTTTCATTCACAGGATCTAATTAAATATGAAACTCTTTCAGTAGAAGATACTTTAAGAAAATGTATTTCGAAATCGGATATTTTTTTTTTATCTGAAAAAGGATTTCTGACTAAATCCATTTTTTTTCTGACTTCATTTATTGAAAATATATGTAGAACAATATTAATATATACCTGACTGACTAAATCCTTAAAATGTTTCGTTGTTTTCATATTAGTTATTTTTATAAACAATTGAATAATAACGGGAACGAAAAATAGAATGGTATTCTCTATTTATTTCGTCCCTTCATTCCTTTTATCAACTATTTTTTTTTTTAAAGTTCTTCGTTGGTTTTTGTCAACGAACACTTGATTATTAGCGTTTATAAAAAGCAGAAACGACCTCTATGTGAAATATAAAAATAACACCAAATTATTATCGTATATAAAATAATAAAAAAACGTATCATTCCAAAAGGTTTGATGACAACATTAGTATATTCTTGGAACCTTTCTGAACTGATGAAAAATCATTCATCAACTTCACTTAGGGAATGAGCGCATTAACCCGACAGGGATTTGGAATTAGGGATTGTAGTATTGGGGACTATGGGGACTTTAGGGAACTTCAGGTCTGATATGGTTCCATAATGAATCACCAGCTTACTCAAGTCATTTTAGATATTTTTAAAAATCTACCATCATTTATCATTCACGATTTGACCTCTCACGTGTGTGGTAGGTGTGAATAAAATAAAATATGCTAACGTGCAGTTTTCCTATATTAGCCACTTTTTCAATATTTCTTAATTGATTTTTTTAAAAATAATTTATTTATTGTTATTTACAACTGTGTAAAATTATATACAACAAGTAAATTTACTGTAGGTGACATGATACAGACATGTGGAGAATTTACCCACGATAGAATTCCAATAACACTTCTAGAGGAGAAGATCTCGAGGCCATCTTCTTTTCAGACGTCTAGAAGGATTATTAGGTAATGAAGGAGAAGCCAGGTTAGAAACAAGTGGATTTAGGTGGTTGAGCTTATCATGGAAGGAATGGTATCTGGTTCTGGCCAAATCGGCAACATAGGGGACATTGAGGTCCTGATGGATGACTTGTTTTGTGACAAAATAAGGAGCATTAGTTTAATGAATTTAAATACGTTTTCCCTCTACCCAGTTTACTTCACATGGTAAACTTATAATATTGCAATATTAATGAAAAATAGTTTTGAGAAAACTGATATGAGGAATTCCTATTGGTAAATTTGCAGTAAAAAGTGAGTAGTGCAGAGAAAAAGAAAAGTTAAGTCAACGAAGAAGGTCTGTTCCAACAACCAGTTTTAACTGTATGGAGCATGTTATTTTTAACATATATATATTTAACAGTTGATTATGGGGAGGGGGG
>NW_027113471.1:337737-338179 GCF_000696795.3 Halyomorpha halys
TAACTATAAACAATGTTATTATTAAAAGAAGAAAAAAATAATAATAAATTGATAATAATAATGCTTCTTAATAAAAGAGGAATGTAAAATTAATAACAAAAAATAATGATATTGGTACACTTAAATAAAACCAACAATTGCCCTCTATTAGTAAAAAGAAACAAGTTAATTTGAAAAAGGGACCAGAAAAGAAAATAGAAAAGAAAATATAATAATAAAGAATAAATAAAATGAGTAATAATAAAAAGTAAAATAAAGGTAGTGTGACTATGAATTAATTTTATATTTATTCAAAATTTATAAAAGAATGTCCTGCAGCAGTCTGGGCTTCAGTCTTCGGGTTGATGTTGGGTTTCCCAGGTTGTAGGTCACAGCTCCTTTAACTGTCGGCAACTGGGAGTGGAACTTCATGAACCGTTTTTGATGTAATCCTCTATTGACT
>NW_027113471.1:342014-342681 GCF_000696795.3 Halyomorpha halys
TTAGTTGGCTAGGTTATGATTTACTTTAAAGGTTCAGTTTCTTGTCGTTTCAGTCTTGTGTGTGGATTCCAAGTAAGTCTCTTGTTAATTAATTTAAATTTATCAGATTAAAGTAATGATGAAATGTGGCCTAAACAGTTACGTAGAGCTGTAATGTGTTATATAGCTGTTAAAAACTATCGAGCAGCTGACAGCAGTTAGTGATAATATATCTTCCACCAGAGGGAGACATTGGAGCTACACTTCGCCACCACCCTAGACCCTCTTGGACGATCGTGCCCTCCAGTAATTGGATTCTCAATAACTGAATCAGGATGCCCTCGCCGTCATAGCCTTCGCTCCGTCTCACCTCCGCAGTCATCTCGAGTCGGCTAAAATATTCAATTAGATTCGTCAAAATGATTTTAAAATCGTATGGCACTTTCAGATTAAATTATTCACTTAAACTATTAAGCTGTGTGTTAAACATTTTGATTAATTTCTAATAGTATTATAATCTTTCAAGAAAAAAAAATGAAATCCTGCTCTTCTAAATTTTTGAGATTGTGTAGTTTAAGATTATAATTCAATGTACTGCGCGGGAGTCTTTTTCGATATAGAGCAGGCTTTTGATCGATTCTGGCACCCGGACTGCTTTACAAACTCCGTAAATTCCTACCTCCTACAT
>NW_027113471.1:343061-344249 GCF_000696795.3 Halyomorpha halys
TTACCACGTAGCTGATGACACATGTGTGCAGTTAGTAATAACCCTTTGATTGCATCCCAAACTCTCCAGTCCCATATCACAATCCTCGAAGAATGGTGTCGAAATTAGAGGATAAAACTAAATCCCAACAAATCCCATCAAATCACATTTACTCTTCGTCGTAAACCTACCGACTGCCCTACAGTATACTTTAATAATGTGGCTCTTACCCCTGTAGAATAGTTTCGTTATCTTGGACTACATCTTGACAAACGACTAACCTGGAATCCTTACACATTGAAAACTGTTTTTAGAGTTCTACTACTGGGTAGTATCTCTACATGCTGTATCATATCATTATGTCATTATGATCAAATTTACTTGTTGTATTTTTTATACAGTTGTAAATATAAATAAATAAAAAAAAAAGATTATAATTATATGTTGGAAGTGTAGATAAGTGCACTTGGAACTTAAGACCTGGCGCTACTGTACTTTAGGATGTGCATGTTGAGCTATTATGAATGGACTGTATGTAAGATATTTAACTGAAAGAGAATTTACTCTAAGTAAAAGAAAAGAATTGTTTTGATTATAAATTCCATAGAACAGTTTATGGGGGAGTGATAACTGAATCAAGTTCATAGTATACACAATATCAGAAAGGGTTTATTTATATACAAATATAATTTTTTTTTTTAAGTTTATGAATTATTATAAAAATGTCAACCCATTAAAAATCATATAGATATATATTTTTTATTATTCTAAAACATCAAATAATTCGATTAGTATATTATTATCTGACTAGAACAATACATGTTTATTTGTTTGTTTGTTTTGTTTTTTATAAATTTATTGAGATTTACAACTGTACATAATAGTACATTTAGTAAATATCAAATTTACTTGATGTAAGTTTATAATGGAGTAATAAAGGTATATAGAGAAACTACACATTAGTAGTACTCAAATAACATTTTTTTTTTTTTAATAATTTATTTATTGATATTTACAACTGTATACACATATATACAACAGCTAAATTTGCTGTAGGTGACATAGTAACATGATAAAAACATGTGGACAATCTACCCACTGATAGAACTCCTATAACATTTCTAGAGAAGAAGATCTCGAGGCCATCTTCTTTTCAGACGCCTAGGAGGATTATTAGGTAATGAAGGAGAAGCCAGGTTAGAAACAAGT
>NW_027113471.1:346339-347115 GCF_000696795.3 Halyomorpha halys
GAATGTGGCCTAAGATACTACCTTGAGGAACACCGGCGGACTGAGAAAAGAAAGATTAGTTGGCTAGGTTATGATTTACTTTAAAGGTTCTATCAGAGAGGTAGGAACGGATTAAAAGAAAATATGTCGGATGAAGGAATTTACGAAGTTTATAGAGCAGACCTGGATGGCAGACTCGATCAAAAGCCTGTTCTACATCAAGAAAGACTCCCGAGCAGTACATTCCGCACTCCAATGAAGACGAGACAACACATAACATTTTTTAATTACAAGTTCTTGAGGCCATCTTCTTCCAACAGGAAGCATCGCCAGAAACTAGTGGGTTTGGGTGGTTCTCAAAGCTTAACTCCGCATGTCTAAATGGGCCTTATAATAGTCATGTAGATCAGTCTTCTGTAATGAATTGGAAGTTTAGACCGTTTGTCTAGTAAGTGCTGTAAAATTCGAAATCGACGTGGTTAGTCGTTTGACCAGGAAATGATGTTAACAGATTTACTTAGAAAATAGGGATAAAATATTTCTTTAGTGGAGAAATATACTTTTAAAAAAAAACGAATTGTATATATTTATTAAAAATGTCCACCTTCCACTGGAAGTAGAAAATTTTACTTGATTCCCACCACCCCCAGAAAAAAAAAATCGGAAAAATTCACAAAAGTTATTTTTATTATCTGTAATTCGTCATATAGGGTGTTTTTTTAAGCCCAATAGAACTTGAAATTGTAAAAAATAACACAAAAAATTAAATTGTAATCAAAATTTTTTTTTATTCGAAA
>NW_027113471.1:351069-351970 GCF_000696795.3 Halyomorpha halys
ATTATTTATTTAATGTAATTTACAACTGTACAAAATAATACAATAGGTAAATATGTAGTATGTTTCATATACACAAAAGTTACTTTTCTTATCTGCAATTCGTCATACATTCAAACTCATTTAACACAATTTTCGGTTTTTATTTTGCACGGAGAAAAAAATCGATTGGTATAAAATAACTTATGAAAAAGATGGCCTGGGGTGTGGTCACAACATAACAAAATTAGTTAACAACTATTTATTTACTGGCGTTACGCCCCACTTAAGAGAGCTTTATAAGGGCTAAAAAGATACAAAAACCAACTAAAAATATTTTGACATTGTAAGATAATAATATACAAAAACGTAAATTAAGGTTAAATTTATATAAATATAAGTGAAAACAAAATAATATACATATTTTGTATATTATGTAAAAATATTTTTGATAAGCTCTACAAGTTTTTCTCTCTTTTTTTAATTAAAATTTCCTTCCAGTTTCGTATTGACCTGAGCAAATTCGGCACTGATGATGCTCTACAATGTGAGGCGAAACGTCGGCAAATAAATAGTTGTTAACTATACGGTCAAATATATAATATGGTTTTCGGCACCAAGACATCTGTTTAAATTGGCGTTACCACCTCTATCAGTATCGTGTTTTAATTGTTAATCCCGTCTATTATCTTGAATAAATTAAAATGGTTAATTATGATAAACTTGGTTAAAAATGGATATGGTGTCATTAAACTCTGATCTAGGTGCATATATAGATATTTTTAAATCAACACTGATAATAGCTAAAGCACCTTAGAAATGTTATTGACTCTATTAGCACTCAAATTAAAGCTAGTTAAATTTACTACAAAATAGTTAATTATATTTATCTTGGTAGGAGTAGTAGTTTTTATGATTTTTGACA
>NW_027113471.1:353035-359086 GCF_000696795.3 Halyomorpha halys
AAGTGTTGAGACAAAAAAGGATACAAGTTTTGATTTATTTAATAAATAATTACCTTCTCTCAAGAAATTGAAATAATATAATTAATAATCCTATTATATTATTCTTTAATTTTCTGTCATTCAAAAAACCCTGACGAAGCCACACAAACGTTGGCTAATAATAGTTTATTTGCTATTTAAGTTCTTTTGACTGCACCTAGACCATCTTTCATTTGTATTTTTTCAACTAATAAACTAAGAATCTCAAAGAAAATTATATATTTTTTTAAGGGAACAAAAGTAGGAATTGAATGGATAAGTGGATCAAGTGGCTGTGTATAATTTCTTGATTTTTTGATTCTTAAGTTTGGATGAAGAGGGTAGGTGCCTATCCAGATAGTGTAAGATACTATAACCTCAAAATCCAATTAATAACTGAGATAGCTAGGTGTAGAAGGTGCTATGTACACTTTAAGATGATGGAAAACATTATTTATTTATTTAATGTGATTTAATCTGTACAATTAATCAATACAATAGGTAAATATGTTGTATGTTTCATTTACACTTGAAAATCTTGGGAAGGAACCACTCATTGGTGGTACTTCAAGCATTAATTTAAATTAGAAGGCTAATTTAAATTAGCCATCTTATTTTCAGACGCCTCGGAGGATTATCAGGGATTGTTCAGGATGAAAGATTAAGAATTAATTTCTTTTATAAACCCGAAATTAGTAAAACCAATTTTTTTATGGGTTCTTTCGTTAGAACTATACTCCTACCTATGATAGAACGACAATCCATTTTATGTTATTTAATTGAAAGGACAAATTATTCCCCTGAACAGAATTGAATTTTAAATGTATAATGCCAATCTTCAACTCCCTAATAATTTATAATTTCAGAATAAAAATATTTTATGGATTAAATAAATATTAAAAAACATGGAACAATGTCTTTTATTGAGCATAATGAAGGGAAAGTTTTACTTCTACGAAAATCCTTTCCTCTCTAGTACATTTTATTTAAACTTTCCTTGTAGATAGCGTCATAAGGTTTGACAAGATAGCAGTCGCTTGCGTAAATTATGTTTTACTTACAACTGATTTCTAAATCATTTATTATTTTCATTAAAAAAATATTTTTTACTTATATCTGTAAAAAACGATAAATGATAATTGTCCTGATTATTGACTGATTTTATAATTACTCTTAAATAAAAATGATAAAAAATTTATTTAATGTAATTCACAACTGTTCAAATAATAAATACAATAAGTAAATCTGTGGAATAATTTGTTTACACTTGAAAATCTTGGGAAGGAACTACCAAGTCAAAGACGCATATCTGTTTTGGACCAAGTCTGTAACGAATGGGATGTTAAGGTCTTTGTGGATGAGTTTATTTGTAACGTAATAAGAAGCATCAAGGATTTTACGTAGGATTTTGGATTATAAGGATTGGATGCGGGACGAATTTGATGGCTTGGTAGAGCCCCAGAGCTCAATTCCATATGTCCAAATTGGTCTGATTATGATTGTGTATAATAATTTTTTGTAGTGTATGAGAAGTTTAGAGCGTTTCTCAAGAAGGTGTTGTAGCAATCGAAATCGACGAGCAGTTTCTTATCGTTTCAGTCTTGTATGTGTTGGAGGGTAGAGTTTTACGACGGAGAGTAAAGGTGATCTGGTGGGATTTGTCAGGATTTATTTTGATTCTCCAGATATGACAATGATGACAGATTCACAGTGATGCATTAGTAGGGTCGTTGTTTACAGAGAGTATACATGTGTCATCAGTGTATGTTGTTAGGGTGGGTTGGGATATCAGTTGTATAAACCGTGTAAAGAATGTGGCCTAAGATACTACCTTGAGGAACACCGGCGGACTGAGAAAAGAAAGATTAGTTGGCTAGGTTATGATTTACTTTAAAGGTTCTATCAAAGAGGTAGGAACGGATTAAAAGAAAATATGTCGGATGAAGGAATTTACGAAGTTTATAGAGCAGACCTGGATGGCAGACTCGATCAAAAGCTTGTTCAACATCGAGGATGACTCCCGTGCAGTGAATTCCGCGCTCCAATGTGGAAGATGTGATATCAACCACTCGATGACTCTGTTGTATGGTAGAATGAGATGTTCTAAATCCAAACTGGTGGTCAGGAAAAAAAATCCTACGTAAAATCCTTGATGCTCCTTATTACGTCACAAATAAACTCATTCACAAAGACCTTAACATCCCATTCGTTGCAGATTTGACCCAAAACAGATATGCGTCTTTTCATTCCAAACTCCTTAACCATCCTAACCCATTAATTCTTAATCTTTCATCCTTAACAATCCCTGATAATCCTCCGAGGCGTCTGAAAAGAAGATGGCCACGGGACCTTCTAATTTAAATTAATGCTTAAAGTACCACCAATGGGTGGTTCCTTCCCAAGATTTTCAAGTGTATATGAAACATACTACATATTTACCTATTGTATTATTTTGTACAATTGTAAATTACATTAAATAAATAATTAAAAAAAAAAAATTTCATAAATCAAATATTATCATCTTGTTAATATATTTTGCCAAATTATAAATAGAATTTTCATTAAAGTAATTATAAATTGGGATGAAATAACTGACTTTTTTTTCCTCCAGTCTTTTGTACTAAATAGAAAATGAGAAAACATTAGGGAGCAAGCAATAACATCCTTATTATCTTTTTAATATTTATTATACTTTTTTTTTACATATATTTGTTACTTTTTTATATCTATTTGTTTTTATTATGTATATAGATATATACATATATATAAATATCTAAAGATCTATCACTGCTTTTATCAATTATATGACATATATATGACGAGTTTATATTCTTATTTATATAAAATTAATATAGTTGTATTTTGTATTTTAGGTGTGTTCTATTTATGGTAAAGAGAGGAAAAACTAAGAGGAAAAAGGGGAGAGTCACATTGGGGTCAAATAGAAAATATGAAAAAAAAAAAAAAAAGGTAAAGAGGGATTAACAAA
Source organism: Halyomorpha halys (assembly GCF_000696795.3). NCBI lineage: Eukaryota > Metazoa > Arthropoda > Insecta > Hemiptera > Pentatomidae > Halyomorpha > Halyomorpha halys. The sequence goes on from NW_027113471.1 coordinate 356,043, forward strand.
AAGAGATAAAAAAAGAATAAAAATATAAAACATGTCATAGCTATATGTTCTAAGGTTAAAAGAAATTGTCTGATGAGATTTGAATAAGTTTTCTATGTTGCAGCCCAATGAAGTTAGCGCATCTTTGTTGTTTTTTAATAAAGTTTATATCTCTTCTCTCTAGGAAAGGTCGGTAGGACTGAATGCAGATGTCTCTTATAATAAATATTGTATCTCAATTTTTTAATAGTATAATCCTTATAAGTATGAAGTCTCCACAGTTTTAAAGTACCATTTAAATTTTGTTAGACTATACTCTTACATAAAGTTGATGAGATTTGTCACCAGTGTGGAGCCAGCTATAGATTTGCCCATTGCGAAACGGGTTATCTTAAACAGAAGGGCAGAATTCTGACTTATACTACTTTATCTGCCTTTCTAAAAATTTTGAATTTACTTATTAATGAGTTTTAGGATACTTTTAATAATTGAATTTTTATCCATGACAAAGCTAATTTCAAGATAAATAGTGAATATAAATGAGAACGATAAAGCACTTTGATACAAGAGCAATGGTAATTATTAAAATAAAAAAATTCACTGTTCAAAACATTTACAAGATAAAAACAACTGTTCATTGAGAACCCCTGACAAACGCCATGAAAGACAAATAAGGATAAATAGAAAAATAGACAGAGTGGCTTTGAGAGACAGTGACGGAAGGACACTAATACTCAGATAGGAAGGAACACAAAGGAGCCGATGTCAAAGCGCTCTCTTAACGAGGAGGAACAAAGTCGAGAGATTATTTACAAAAGGCAGCAGAGAGCGCTCCAGTAGCAGCCAGGGACGGACTCATTAATTGTCTACTGGAGGTGTCTGTTACCTCCCGGCTGCTATCTGAGGTTAATCATCTTTAATAATAACTTCTGTATCTCTCCTAGGATATGCCATACTATACTGCTCTTGTATGGTTCACAGATCATACATTTCATTAAAATCTATCTATTGCTTTGCTATTAATACAAGAGCCGAAGAAGAGAAAAAAGGCAGTTATCTCACCCCAATTTTTGATTACTTATATTAAAATTATGTATAATTATTAGTCAAAATTAATGAGTCTGCCAAGTATAGGCAGGGGTAATAAAAAATGGCGGCTGTTTCAAAGCGATAAAAAAACTAATTTTTCATTCGGAGCTCTATATCTTAAAAAGTAGGACCAACACAAGAAAACCTTTGAGAACGTCATTTAAAGAAGAGTAAATTTTCTAAAATATGAGCCCTAAGAGAGTTATTTACGTTAAATAGTTTTCGAGATATAACTTTTTAAAAAGCAACATTTCATAAAAAATGTTGTATGGAACGTACTAAAAAATCAGTAGTTAGTGAACTTATTTTGAAAAATCTATTTCTCAAAAACCATTTGACGTACAGATGTCTATTAGCACTCAAATTAAAGCTAGTTTAATGAGGTATAAAGTAGCTTATGATGTACATCTTACATGAAATTTGGTCAAATAAATTGGTTTATAGTTGTTCGGACAAATTTTCATTTGCTAAATTTATATTCATATGTGAATATCATAAAAACTACTTCCCCTGCGAAGATAAGTGTCATGAACTACTTTATAGTAAGTTAAATTTCCTTTATTTTGAGTGTTGGCAGACATATGTGCGTCTTACGGATCTAGAGAAATATTTTTTCAAAAATCCAATATTTAATAAGAACAATTAGAAATTAACATTTTGTGAGTTTATTTTGTCAAATATCATAAAAACTACTACTCCTACAAAGATAAACATAATTAACTATTTAGTTGTAAATTTAGCTAGCTTTGGCTTAATAAAATGTGAGTAAAATTGAGCTCTGGCAGACATCAGTACGTGTAATGGTTTTTGAAATAAAGTTTTTCATAAATCGAACAATTATAAATCAATTTATTTTAGCCAATATCATGAAAACTACTATTGCTACGAAGGTAAAGGTCATAAACTTCTTTATAGTCCATTAAACTAGCTTTAATTTGAGTGCTAATAGACATCTGTACGTCACATAGTTCCTGAGATATAGATTTTCTCAAAATAAATTAACTAACTACTAATCTTTCAGTAGATTTTAAAGAAATTTTGCTTTTTAAAAAGCTATATCTCGAGAACTATTCGACGTAAATAGCTCTTTTAGGGCTGATATTTCAGCACATTTACTCTTCTTTAATGTTCTCTTAGATTTCTAGTGTTGTTGGTAGTTTTTAAGATATTGAGCTCCAAATGAAATTGATTTTTTAAAGTTTTGAATCAGCTGCCATTTTTTATTCCTCCTACCTATACTTGGCAGACTCTTCAATTTTGACTAGTAATTATACATAGTTTTAAACAACATTAGAAAATATTTAAAATAGGCAAACATTAATACTTTTATGACTATTGGAGTTTTCTTTTATTGCACCCTGACCATCTTCATATTTATTTTACACGCTGTCAATCATCTATCTTCCAGAATTCAATTTTTACTTACCATTTCTTTTTATGTTATGCAATGAGGGTATAGTAGGATTAATTGTCATTCAAGATTGAAAAGACGGGAAACTGCTCGTCGATTCCGACTATTACAACATTTACTAGACAGACGGTCCAAACTTCCAATCCATTACAAAATACTGATCTACTTGACTATTATAAGGCCTATCTGGACATACGGAGTTGAGCTTTGGGGCTCCACTAAACCATCTAATTCCTCTCGAATCCAATCCTTACTTTGTCACAAATCAAATCATCCATCAGGACCTCAATGTCCCCTATGTTGCCGATTTGACCAGAACCAGATACCAATCCTTCCATAATAAACTTCCCAACCACCCAAACCAACTCGTTTCTAACCTGGCATATCTCCTTCACTACCTAATAATCCTCCTAGACGTCTGAAAAGAAGATGGTCTCGAGATCTTCTCCTTTAGAAATGTTTTTTGAGTTCTATCAATTGGTAGATACTCTACATGTTTTTATCATGTCATAATATCACTTACAGCAAATTTACTTGATGTGTATATTTGTATACAGTTGTAAAT
>NW_027113471.1:359141-362248 GCF_000696795.3 Halyomorpha halys
AAAAATGGAAAAAAAGAGTAAATTAAAATAAACCATTATTAATGAATGAACCATTGATTAATAAATATCGTATCCATAGCAACTTTAGCTTTTAGTTACAACTATAGCTAATTTTTGCCCAATTCTGACTATAATATTTAATATACCAATAAAATTTGGACATACATTTCACTAATCGCCTATGAAATATCTGTCAGAACATTCTCGTTCTTCCGATAACAATAATTATAACCCTGATATAGTGACTTGAGAAACTAGCTTATTATCTCAACTTACCTCACAACTTAGACTTGAACTTTACGTTACTAAATTACTATCGGAACCCGTAACATCTCCGACGGTAATTTCATAGCCGAGCCGATATCTAGTAACAAGAAAACTGAATTTAATGTTTTGTACATAAATTATAATAATTAATTTTAAACTTAATATCGTTTGAAAGGAGATTAGCTCAGCGTATAACCATAAAGAGATAATTATGTAAATAAATAATTGACCGTATTTTTTACGTTAAATAAAAAGATACGAAAACAACTAAAAACGTTTTTACATAGTAAGATAATAAGGCACAAAGAAGTAAACTAAGGTAGGGTTAAAATTAAGTAAATAAAAGAGAAATGAAAATTATATACAATATAAACAAAAATAAAAACAGTTATAGTATAAAATAGATAATGATATGATATATAAATAGAAAAAAACATTACGTAAGGAAGTAAGTTAAGATTTATAATAAATCGAGAAAGAACAAATAATAAATAATAAAAATAGGTTAAAACAAATCAAGACCACCCACCTATCCCAGAAAAAGAAAAAGATCGAAACAGTGTCGAAAAAGAGAAGTATACAGACTGGATGGGAAGCCACTATTAAACGGGTTTTCATAAACGCGAAATACAAGAAAAAGATAACAAAAATAATTTATGAAATATGAATATAAATTAAATGATAGAATACGTAAATAATAAAAAAAAGTTCATATACAGATAGAAAATATATTTAGAATAATACAATGAATACGAACCAGCCGATGAAGCTCAAAAAAGTGGAGCGAAACGTCGGTAAATAAATAGTTCTTAACTTTTTTTTTTTTTTTACTATAAGTTCATTCATACAATGGGTATACAAGACAAATAAATACAAAAAAGTTTTGATACTATAGGAACTGAAAAATAAATATTAAATAAGATAGTATAGAGAAAATTTGAGTAATAAATAAATAAATGTATGAAATAAGAGCAAATTGATAAAAAATAACATTCTATGGTCGGCTTACGTAGAGGTTCAACAGAATTTTGAAAGAAAAAGCAACTGAATTAAATGTGCAAAATGATGATTTGATAGTCCTTCATTGCATTACTCACCAAAAGAACTTGTGTTCTAAGCCCTTTCGACTCCAGAATATTATTATGGTAAAAACCATCAATTTTATTCGATCTCGGTGGCTTAACCATCGTCAGTTTAAGGCGTTATTGGATGAAATATCAGCCGAATTTGACGACGTAACATATTATTGTGAAGTTAGATGGCTAAGCAAAGCGAAAATGCTGAAACGGTTTTACGAGCTTAGAAATGAGATAGCAGATTTTATGCAAATAAACGAACTATCTGAATTGAGTGGCCCAAAATGGATATGTGACTTTTGCACTTCTAGTCGACCTTACAGGCTATTTGAATGATTTAAATTTGAAATTTCAAAAACAAGGATAGTTAGTAAATGTACATTAGTAATGATACAGCCATTTGACAGCGTTTCAGAACAAAATCCGATTGTGAGAGGCACAGATGCTATCAGGTAACAGTTACCATTTCATTACGCTCGCTGCGTATGCGTCTGAGCAATTTTCGAAATGATTTAGCGATTTTGAAAACATGGAAGTCTAACATTGTTTCAATTTATTTGCTACTCCAACAAAAAGTAATGTACAAAATGCTCCAATACACTTACAAATGGAGTTGATCGAGATTCAAGAAAACCAACTCCTAAAATCTCAAGAAGGCGTGGAATTGTGCGATTTCTCCAAGAAGTCTGGAAGAAGACAATTTCACCTTAGCTTAGAAAATTCGCAAAAAGATTGATTTTGATCTGAAAGAGATGTATATTATTCAATTAGTTTTGTAAATAATTATATTCTTAGATATATATTGTGTTCTAAACAAGACAAATTTAATTAGAGCAGGGTATTCCAAAGCCGATATTGTTTTCTTCTGAGTAGGCTTGAGAATTTCCACATCGAGGGAGGGAAAAAAAGTCCTTTAATATAGAAGAAATGCGAGTTTCCAAATCGGGCCAACTCACAACTCCCAAGATCCTTATTCAAAAGTTAATAAAGAACGGAGAAAACTTAAAAAAAGAAAAAAAAATCGTTTAATAAGAAGGAATAAAAAAAAAATTAAAAAGAAAAGGATGTGAGTGACAGAGATTTGAGTAAGTTGTGATTTATTGTGGAACTGGTTGTCGCCTTGGTCAAATGAGCTTAACAATAAATCAAGGAACTGGGCACATCTGGGATAAGTTAGGATCTGCCAGTCCTGTCTTCTAATTGGTTTTGTCATCCTTTCTTCTTAGCCTTCTTCTTTATGGTAATTGCCATCGATCTCAATGTCAAAACTTTTATCAAGCCCTTCAAGGCTGTATTTCTTAATTAGGGAAAGGAAAAAATTTAAGTCGAGGGTATTATTCGATCATTCCAAAGCTCAAAGTATCTCAGAGATCAGTAAATAACTAATTGATGTCTTGTCAAGTCTGGAGAACATACAGTACAACGGCCCAAGTCAGGTATCTCACCCCAATTTTCGATTAATTTAATGAAAACTATGTATAATTACCAGTCTAAATTGATGAACAGTTACAAAACATTAAAAAAAAAAAAATTATTCGAAGATCAACCATGTCAAAGCTAAATACACACCAGAAAACCTAAGAAAACATCATTTAAAGTAGATTGGAGAAGATGGTCGGAGGGTCGGTCAGCAAAGAAACAACCTAAGTAAACAAAAAATATTTATTTGTGCCGACGTTTCGACCTGATTTTCAGATCTTCATCAGGGCTATAAAACAAAAATACAACAACCATCTTTTAAAGAGAAAGAAAAAAAATTATATA
>NW_027113471.1:362498-365093 GCF_000696795.3 Halyomorpha halys
CAAATATATAAAATAAAATAAATAATAGACTAAAAATTGGAAATATACACAATAATGGAATGAAAATGGACAAGACAATAGTAGATTGATTACATTATTATTTATAAACATATAAATGTGAGCACCAAATAAATGATACAGTGGAAAGAATCTATAAAGAATTAGTTAAAGAAATTAGGAAAGGACATTGTTATAAATTGCAGGAAAAGTCGCTAGAGTGCAGGTAAGCAAAAAACGTTATATAAAGAGAAATCTAAAGGTCACTATCTACACCTCATCTAAAGTAGAGTAAATTTGTTAAAATATGAGCCCTGATAGAGCTATTAACGGTCAACAGTTCCCTAGATATAAATTTTTTAAAAGCAACTTTTCATAAAAAATATACTGAAAAATCAGTAGTTAGTGAATTTTTTTGCAACTAAACAATTTCCTAAATAGTTTCTGACAATAGCTGAACGATATTGATACATAAATAAGAAAGATAATTGTTTAAATTATGGCTCATTTTAAATATGAAAGAGATAATAGTGACAAGAAATTTGGAAATCGGTCCAAGAGATGAGGGTCACGAAACGGAACAATTACTGTAGCCTGTGACTTGTGTTTTATCTCAGCGTCCAGCAACCATTATATAGCAATTTCTACTACCATTAAAATAAATATTTGGTGCTTAATTTATTATTTATAAATTAAATGTGGGTCAGTGTCACATCTGCTCGACTGATTCACATCTATACATTGCTATGTACTAGTGGCAGATTATATATCGGGATGCCAAAAATAAGTTAATTAATTGATTATAAATTGAGTCCTAAAAAACTATTATTATAATTGGATTCCTTTCCAAAGGTTGTTTGTGTATTTACCAGTTTACCAATTAAATACCTTTACATTTATAAAATATTACCATTAATTATATAGGATAATAAAGAGTGGTATATTGGGATATATAATAGTATATAAACTACATAAAGAAACTAAGTATTTATTTATAATTTGTTATTATGATTAAAATGATTCAAATGATTCAGATAAAGGTTGCCATAAGATATAGATTATTACATGATTACTTATTAGTTAATTTATACTTATAGCTGCTGATGCCGTGCCGTGGGTGTCTTCTGTTTTATAATGGATCTCCTGATCTCGGCCTCCGTCTGGTCGCTGTGCATCCTCTAAGTCTGTCTCCTGACTGTGGTCCTCCCCCGTCTAAGCCTTCCTGTTGAGTGTGTCTGCCTAACTCTTCTAGATTTCCTTTGAATTTTTCTCCTACTTCCCTTTTGGGGCGTTACCTTATTTTTAAATCTCCTCTCTGATTGGTCATCGATGGCCGAAGACTCCCGAGGCAGGCGTCCTCCTCCTCAGGGCTGAGAATGTGTAAAAAAGTTTGACATGTCCAGGAAGGGCCTGCAGCTGCTTAATTTGATTCCGATCCCTCGTCAAACCTGTCATTCTTGTTAGAACACTTAAAGCCAATCTCATTTTCTCAGGGGCCTCTGGTAATGTGACAAACTTAATACAGATGTTTTCATATCCGGGGACGCTATTAGCTTCGCAGAAGGATATTCTGACCAGGTATAGGGGCAGATGACGAAACACCTTAATAATACCCAGGATTGTCAAAAGACCGATACATAGCAACATATCAATGAAATAATTTAATTTATTTTTAAACACTTATATATCCTATCTTAATATAATAATGGAAGACTGATGGTTGACCGTGTGCATTAATGAATGGAAGATGCCTCTACCCTCCTGTTCCACAGTATCCTTTCTAAATACTCCACTAACGCCTGTTGAACAGATTCGATACTTAGGACTCCATCTTGACAAGAGACTTACTTGGAATCCACACACAAGATTGAAACGACAAGAAACTGCTTGTAGATTCCGATTGCTACAACACTTACCTGACAAACGCTCTAAACTTCCCATTCACTACAAAAAATTAGTATACACTACGATAAACCATCAAATTCCTCCTGCATCCATTCCTCACAATCCAAAATCCTTGATGTTCCTTATTACGTTACAAATAAACTCATTCACAAAGACCTTAACATCCCATTCGTTGCAGAATTGGCACAAAACAGATATGCGACTTTTCATCCCAAACTCCTTAGCCATCCTAACCCATTAATTCTTAATCTTTCATCCTTAACAATCCCTGATAATCCTCCGAGGCGTCTGAAAAGAAGACGGCCACGGGACCTTCTAATTTAAATTAATGGTTGCAATACCACCAATGGGTGGTTCCTTCCCAAGATTTTCAAGTGTATATGAAACAACATACAACATATATACTTATTGTATTATTTCGTACAGTTGTAAATTACATTTAATATTTATTAAATAAAAAAAATGTACAATGGAAAATAAAAACTAAATAAGAATAATATATGGTTATAGACAATTATAATGGAAGGGGAAATAATGACAGATAAAAAGTAGAAATACAAAATGTAGTACAAACTAGGAGATGGAAAAAAGGGGGATAAGAATAAAACAAACTTACCTTGCAGACTAGAAGGCAGAGCCGAAGTGAACTGTTTGATAGGATCTATAGAGAACTGTTTGATAGGATCTATAGAG
>NW_027113471.1:365143-376155 GCF_000696795.3 Halyomorpha halys
GAACTGTTTGATAGGATCTATAGAGAACTGTTTGATAGGATCTATAGAGTGGCTATTGGCAGTTAAAGTACGTTACATTTGAAAATAATTTTAAAGTAAACAGTATAATACTGTTAAAGCTTAAAATTATTTTCAAATGTCAATGTAAAATACTTTAACTGATAAAGTAGATATGTTAAATACCAAACTTCGGATTTCGGTATTCTTTATAGAGAGAAGAAGGCTGTGTTCACCCTTGTTATACTTAGCTCTCCGGCGTCTATCCCTCCTATCCATAGAGCCCACTAATCCCTGTGATAAATAATAAATGGACACAGGAGTATGATTGTTTCGAATTCGTGCAGTTTGTTATTTTTGTGTCAATCACCTCGTGGGGGCTCATCATTTCCATATATTGATTCAAAGTTCCTATAAGAGAATTTTCTCAATCTACAGACAAGTATACATCACGCCTTCTAATAGGATTTTGATCGAAAAAGGAAGTATTTCGTTGTTGAAACTTAAAAAAAACATTAATTTTTCATTAGGAGGTCTATATCTTAAAAAGTAGGAACAACACAAGAAAACCTAAGAGAATGTCATTGAAAGAAAAGTAAATTTGCTAAAATCTGAGCCCTAATAGAGTTATTTACGTTAAATAGTTTTCGAGATATAGCTTTTTAAAAAGCAACATTTCATAAAAATGTTGTATGGGATGTACTAAAAGATAAGTAGTTAGTGAATTTATTATGAATAAACCATTTGACTTACAGATGTCTATTAGCACTCAAATTAAAGCTAGTTTAATGAGCTATAAAGTAGTCTATGATGTTTACAATTACCTACAAAGATAAACATAATTAACTATTTTGTAGTAAATTTAACTAGCTTTAATTTGTGCGCTGGCAGACATCAGTACGTCCAATGGTTTTTGAAATATGGTTTTTTCATAATAAATTCATTAACTACTGATCTTTTAGTACATCCCATACAACATTTTTATGAAATGTTGCTTTTTAACAAGCTATATCTCGAAAACTATTTAAAGTTAATAACTCTATTAGGGCTCATGTTTTAGCAAATTTACTCTTCTTCAAATGCCGTTCTATTAGATTTTCTTGTGTTGTTCCTACTTTTTAAGATATAGAGCTCCGAATGAAAAATTAGTTTTTTTTTATCGCGTTGAAACGGCCGCCATTTTTTATTCCCCCTACCTATACTTGGCAACCCCTTCAGTTTTGACTATTAATTATACATAGTTTTCATCATAGTAATCAAAAATTGGGGTGAGATAACTGAGATAACTCTTGTACTGAAGAGTGGTGTTCTGTACCAACTAGATGGTAGGATGGTACAGACGCATATTTGTTTTGTGCCAATTCTGCAACGAATGGGATGTTAAGGTCTTTGTAAATGAGTTTATTTGTAACGTAGGATTTTGGATTGTAAGGATTGATTGCGGTAGGAATTTGATAGTTTGGTGGAGCCCCAGAGCTCAATTCCGTAAGTCAAAATTGGTCTGATTATCGTAGTGTATACTAATTTTTTGTAGTGAATGGGAAGTTTAGAGCGTTTGTCAAGTAAGTGTTGTAGCAATTGGAATCTACGAACAGTTTCTTGTCGTTTCAGTCTTGTGATATCTTGTAATCGTTTGATATCTTTCTGGCAGACATCAGTACGTCCAATTTCAGTTTTTCATAAATCAAATTTATTGTCCGAACAGCTATTAATCAATTTATTTTAGTAAATATCATGAAAACTATTATTCCTACGAAGGCAAAGGTCATGAACTTCTTTATAGTCCATTAAACTAGCTTTAATTTGAGTGCTAAATGACATCAGTACGTCACATAATTTGAGAAATAGATTTCTCAAAATAAATTAACTAACTACTAATCTTTCAGTAGATTTTTACGAAATTTTGCTTTTTAAAAAGCTATATCTCGAGAACTATTGGACGTAAATATCTCTATTAAGGCTAATATTTCAGCACATTTACTCTTCTTTAAATAATCTTCTCTTAAATTTTCTAGTGTTTAAGGTAGTTTTTAAAATATGAAAAATCAATGTTTTTTTAAGGTTTTGCAAAAGCCGCCATTTTTTATTCCCCTTACCTATACTTGGCAGACTCATAAATTTTGACTAGTAATTATACATAGTTTTTATTGAAGTAATCAAAAATTGGGGTGAGATAACTGACTTTTTTTCTTCCCGGCTCTTGTACTACTTGCAAAGGTTGGTTAACAATAAATATTTATTTGTTACTAGAGTGTTTTTTTGAGCCCGATAGAACTTGAAATTGTAAAAAATAACACAAAAAATTAAATTGTAATCAAAATTTTTTTTTTATTCGAAAGATCAATACGTGACATTAACATTTGAAAATGATTTCGGGCATATGGGCACCGCGGCTGTTCTTGACGAAGCGCATTCTGTAAAATTGTGTTCAGCGATGAGGCGCATTTTTGGCTTAACGGGTTTGTTAATAAGCAAAATTGCCGCATATGGTCGTGCGATTTGACACCTCTCGATTATTTCCTGTGGGGCTACGTGAAGTCACTGGTTTATGCTGATAAACCAGCAACAATTGACGCCTTGGAGGCCAGCATTGTTCGTGTTATTCGTGACATACGGCCAGCAGTGCTCGAAAAAGTGGCCCAAAATTGGACGTCCAGAATGCGCTTCGTCAAGAACAGCCGCGGTGCCCATATGCCCGAAATCATTTTTAAATGTTAATGTCACGTATTGATCTTTCGAATAAAAAAAAATTTTGATTACAATTTAATTTTTTGTGTTATTTTTTACAATTTCAAGTTCTTTCGGGCTTAAAAAAAACACCCTATTTATTATTACTATATATTTTGAAACCTTGGCTGCCACCCGGACTATATTCCTCCAATCTTGTGTTGTATTAAATCGTTAAAATTAATTGTAATTTTTCGAATCTAATTTTGAATATGCGATATAAACAACAACTCGTCGTGAATCGATTCATTTGGGCTTATTGGTCTTAATCTATCTTAAATATTGGATCACTATATAAAAATAGAATACCATCGCATTATAATATAAGGAGAGAAATAAAAGACAAGGAGGACTTTATCCTTTATATCTGCCATTTCTGCCCGCTATGTAAATTTATGCTGTCAGCAACTGTCCAGAACTCGGAGCTCATTTGCAAAAGCTACTTTGACAAAGAGGCTTAAGTGATTTTATTCAGTTTACGAACTCATTACCATCAATATCAGATTTCCAACGATTACAAAAGAGGAAGGGTTTGTCTTGGAGCACTGCCGTATCAAAAAGTTTATTTTCCTCTCCTCCTAATGTAATCAGCTAAAAACTAAGTTTTAAACCAGGCGGTTACTGAAGATCTTTTTAGGCGGGCCTCGGGGATCAATAATATAGAATATGATAATCTGGATGGGGGGGGGGGGGAACATCTAATACAGCGTTAATATAAGAGAAAGCTTTTACTATAATAAAAGCGGGCAGTAAGTGGATATGTAGGAACATTATAGTGGATGATTTGAAAGATGATGGAATTATCCACAATACAATACTAAGATCAATTAAATGAGACCAATGTTAGCCAATATTTGTAGCTTGGATCCAAGTATACTAAATAAGTAACAACGTTATCTATAATAAAAGCGGACTTTAATTGTTTCCTTTTTTATTATTTTTATTGACGCCCAATTTATTTTCCTCCTTCTATTGTTTACATATATATCTCATCTAGTTCTCCCTCAGTATAATAAATAATTAAAATTTTAAATATAGAAAAAACATATATATACATAAAAATCCTACATGTAATTACAATTAAACAATTACATTTCTTTACTAAATAATTCAAAACACTATCCAAATTTTAGTCTCAAAACTTTTATTGCTTTTACACGTCCAACGTTTCGGCCAATTCGGCCATCTTCAGGGACAATCTACTTAATTCACTATGAAACATTTAATCATTCCAAAAACTCTATACAGGCTATTCTGCCCAGGTCAAGACATTTATATCAATAAGTCAAATTTCCATTAAAAATCACAGTCAAAATTATTTCTCATTTACCGCTATCAATACACTTTTATTAAAGGTTGTAATAAAAGTGTATTGATAGCGGTAAATGAGAAATAATTTTGACTGTGATTTTTAATGGAATTTTGACTTATTGATATAAATGTCTTGACCTGGGCAGAATAGCCTGTATAGAGTTTTTGGAATGATTAAATGATATGTTTCATAGTGAATTAAGTAGATTGTCCCTGAAGATGGCCGAATTGGCCGAAACGTTGGACGTGTAAAAGCAATAAAAGTTTTGAGACTAAAATTTGGATAGTGTTTTGAATTATTTAGTAAAAAACTGCCAGTCTCAAGAAAGAATTTTAAGATTATAAACAATTACATTTCTTTAAAATATAAAAAATCCTCAAAATGCATAAAAAATAAATACATTTAATTAAAATAAATAATAAATATATATTGGAAGAAAATAGTTGACTGTATGAAACTGGTAGCAGTTGGTAACAAAACATCATTCTTATCAGCCCTGCAAACGTTGGTTAACAATAAATAGTTCTCTTTTACTGTTTTAATAACTTTATTGACCATCTTTCTTCAACCTAATAAATATATAAGTGATAAACATAACAATTTATAAATATATTTAACATACAAAATTTTGATCCATATTACTCTCAACTTATTTTTTTTAAATCTTATTTGCAGGCTAAAAAAACAAGACATCAATATTTAAGGTATAGCCAAAAATATCAGCATGTAGTTAGAGAAACAAACAAAAATTTTGTAGTTTGTCGCCATGAAAATAGCCTGAGGGCCGAAACGTTAGTGAGTGTTTGAGATTAAAAGTTGAGAGTAATATGGATCAAAATTGTGTATAGTAATAATGAAATAAACCGCTCTCAAACAATCATATAATAAATCATTAATCTAATTTATAAATATTTAAAAATAAGGAGTAATAAATATAAAAAGTATTAATTATATATGTATTCATTAAAAACGTAATAAATATAACATTATAAAAAGTAATACATTAAATTATAAATAATCTGTCCCATATATCCATTTACTCCATTGAGACATCACAAACTAATTTTTCATTCGGAGCTCTATATCTTAAAAAGCAGGAACAACACAAGAAAACCCAAGAGAATGTCATATAAAGAAGACTTAATTTGCTGAAATATGAGCTCTAGCGTTAATAGTTTTCGAGATATAGCTTTTTAAAAATAATGTTATATTTATTACGTTTTTAATGAATATAACATTATAAAAAGTAATATATTAAATTATAAATAATCTGTGTTATATATCCATTTATTCCATTGAGACATCACAAACCTCATGCATGTGACAGTGGATGATTCCCTGGGAGTCAATAAAAATAATAAAAAAGGCATCCATTAAAGCTAGTTAAATTTACTTATGTTTATCTTTGTAGGTAATTGTAAACATCATAGACTACTTTATAGCTCATTAAATAATAGACATCTGTACGTCATATGGTTTTTCGTAATAAGTTCACTAACTACTGATTTTTCAGTACGTTCCATACAACATTTTTATGAAATGTTGCTTTTTAAAAAGCTATATCTCAAAAACTATTAAACGTTAATAACTCTATTAGAGCTCATATTTTAGCAAATTTAGTCTTCTTTAAATGACGTTCTCTTGAGTTTTCTTGTGTTATTCCTACTTTTTAAGATATAGAGCTCCGAATAAAAATTAGTTTGTGATGTCTCAATGGAAAAATAATAATACTTTCTATAATGTTATATTTATTACGTTTTTAATGAATACATATATAATTAATACTTTTTATATTTATTACTCCTTATTTTTAAATATTTATAAATTAGGTTAATGATTTATTATATGATTGTTTGAGATTGGTTTATTTCATTATTACTATATACAATTTTGATCCATATCACTCTCAATTTTTATTCTCAAACACTCTCCAACGTTTCGGCCCTCAGGCCATTTTCAAGGAGACAACCTTTTTTTTTTGTTTTTATAATAATTACATTATTTTCCTAACTACATGATGATATCTTTGGTTATACTTTAAATATCGATGTCTTGTTTTTTTAGCCTGCAAATAAGATTTTCAAAAAATAAGTTGAGAGTAATATGGATCAAAATTTTGTATGTTAAATATATTTATAAATTGTTATGTTTATCACTTATATATTTATTAGGTTCAAGAAAGATGGTCAATAAAGTTATTAAAACAGTAAAAGAGAACTATTTATTGTTAACCAACGTTTGCAGGGCTGATAAGAATGATGTTATGTTACCAACAGCTACCAGTTTCATACAGTCAACTATTTTCTTCCAATATATATTTATTAATTATTTTAATTAAATGTATTTATTTTTTCACGCATGTTGAGTATTTTTTTATATTTTAAAGAAATGTAATTGTTTAATTCTAATTACATGTAGGATTTATTGTAAATATATGTTTTTCTATATTTAAAATTTTAATTATTTATTATACTGAGGGAGAACTAGATGAGATATATATGTAAACAATAGAAGGAGGAAAACGAACAATATTATAAAAAGTAAAAAAAGGTGAAAAACAATATGAAAATGTAGATAAAGAATAAGATTAATTAATGAGGTGTAGATATTTGACCGTAGATTAATAAATGGAGAAGATGGTTGGGGGGTGCGGTCAGCAAAAAAAGCCACTAAACAAAAAATTATTTATTCGTGCCGACGTTTTGACCTGAGTTTCAGGTCTTCATCAGGGCTATAAAACATAAAGAGATAACAAACGTCATTCAGAGAAACATAAAATTAAAAAGAAATAATACACCAACAAATTTAGAGATATAAATAACAATGAATTGAAAATATAAAATAGTTGATTAATAACCATAGGATTAAACAGTAGAATAGATTGATAACCATAGATTGAATCATAGATAGCCATGGATTGAATCCTATTGAATCAACCATATATTGATAACAGTGGAAGATGAAATATAATATTATATAGGTAAGAAAAGATATATAAGATAAGATATGTAAGTAGTGTCTAAAAACTGAAAAACCATTTATATCAATATATATGAAAAATGAAATATATGATACAATGGCAATTCTGGTTGCCAAAAAATTATCAATTTTTGTTATATAGCTCTGATGAAGACCTGAAAATCGGGTCGAAACGTTGGCACCAATGAATATTTTTTTGTTTATTTATGTTTTTTTTTCTGACCGCACCCCCGTCCATCTTCTCAACCTAAGAAGATTAATTGTTTATTATTTGTAGGATTTATTTATCAATTTAATTTAGTAACATTACTCTGGGAGCTACCGCGCTCTCTTACTCCCTCCCCCCCCCCCAAATAGAAAAATAAAAAAAAATTACCTTTTCTAGTTTCTTTTTTTCTTCAGAGATCATAAAATTCCACACGAAACTTTGGAACGTAATTAGGGTGGTCATTGAAAGTTGTTTGATGCGGACACCGCACCAGAATCACAAGTTTTTCATAAAGTTTTGTAGAAATGGAATAAAAATCAATAAATTCTTTAGAAAGAAGATGAATGTATTTAGTTAGTAATGTGATAAAAATAACATTGTATTGAAAAATTTAAGCAAATTCCTATAATTGTCATCCATTGGATTCCAACTAAGCACATCTGACTTTAGCGATGGAAATAGAAACTGAAATTGTACGAAATGAGACATCTTTATCCTGCTGAAGTTATTTAATCACGGAGTGGAGCCCTTGACATTTGCCGTTTAGTTTAATGAGACAGGACCCTCTCTCCCAGTCGGGAGGGAAGGGATGGTTTGCTCCAGAAGAAAGGTTCAACCCGTAGAACCGGCAGGAACAGCACGAACTGTGCTAGGCCAATCCAGAGGTCACAATAGTGGGAGTCGCCTCTACAACGAAATCACATACACAATAAACACTATACATCCACCTTCACATTTGACACTTATCTTTTGTATCTGAACTGTATTTTAACCCGGGAGTGATTCCTCTCTAATCCAATCTTTACAATCCAAAATCCATCGTCAAATCCTTAATGCTCCTTATTTTGTTACTAATAAAACCATACATAAAGACCTAAATGTTCCTTATGTAACCAATCTAGCCCGAACCCTATATTATTCCTTCCATAATAAACTCCCTAACCACCCAAATCCACTAGTTTCTAACCTTGCTTCCTCTTTCATTCCTGGCAATCCTCCAAGGCGCCTGAAAAGAAGATGGCCTCGTGACCTTATATTGTAAACTGTTTTTAGAATTCTACTACTGGGTAGTTTCTCTACATCCTGTATCATATCATTAGGTCATTATGATCAAATTTACTTGTTGTATTTTTTATACAGTTGTAAATATCAATAAATAAATAAAAAAAAAATCCCGGGAGTGGTGTAGCCTTGAGAATTTTTCTCATAATAAGAACATTACAATTTGTTTTCTCATCTGAGCATTTTCCTCACCTAGACGTCTCCTGTGCTTCTTATTTTAAATTATGAACCGAGACAAGAAGATCTTAGATCTTTTACGAAATTTTGATGCAACCCCTGGTGGATGTTACACTGGATCCACTCTGTTTAGAATTGGGTGGTGACCCATACGATATAGTGGGGGTGAGTCGTGCGCTTATTTCAAGTATTATTTTAAAATTGATAAAATTTATTTCCTCTCGAATCCAATCCTTACAGTCCAAAATCCTTAGTAAAATTCTTAATGGTCGTTACTTTGTCACAAATCAAATCATCCATCAGAACCTCAATGTCCCCTATGTTGCCGATTTGGCCAGGACCAGATCTGGCTTCTCCTTCACTACCTAATAATCCTCCTAGGCGTCTGAAAAGAAGATGGCCTCGAGATCTTCTCCTTTAGAAATGTTTTTGGAGTTCTATCAATGGGTAGATTCTCCACATGTTTTTATCATGCCATAATATCACTTACAGCAAATTTACTGTAAAATATATCTATACAGTTGTAAATATCAATCAATAAATTATTTTTAAAAAAATTGATAAACAGTATGATAATATCATAAATATAATATGATAGAGCTTTAAAATTATTAAATACTTTTTTTCAGGTTAATCATTTTTTTTTAATTTATTGGTTGATATTTACAAGTGTATATAAAATACATCAAGTAAATTTGAGGAAATCATAATGGTATAGTACAAGCATGTAGAGAAACTACCCATTGGTAGCACTCTAAAAACATGTTTACAATATAAGGTCTCGAGGCCATCTTCTTTTCAAATACCTCGGAGGATTGTTCGGAATAAAAGAGGAAGGAAGATTAGAAACTAAAAGGTTTGAGTGGTTAGGGAGTTTGTAATGGAAGTATTGATATCTGGTTCGGGCTAGATCGGTTACAAATGGTAGAATTGGATACGAGAGGAATTTGAAGGTTTAGTGGAGCCCCAAAGCTCAACACCGTATGTACAGATAGGCCTTATAATTATCATGTAAATCAGTCTTTTATAATGAATTGGAAGTTAAGACCGTTTGTCTAGTAAGTGCTGTAATAGTCGAAATTGACGTGCAGTTTCCTTTCTTTTCAGTTTTATGTGAGGATTCCAGGTTAATCGTTTGTACAGATGTAGTCCAAGGTAGCGGATCTATTCTACAGGGGTAAGGGCAACATTAGGTTAATCTAATATGAAACAATCATTATTTGTTTATTCTGTCATTATGTGCTGCCCTACCGTTGTTATATTTAATATTTACATACTACATTTAAAATTTATATAACTTATTATACTGAGAGAGAACTAGATGTGATTTATATGTAAATAATATAAGGGAAAATTTAATAATTTTATAAAAAAAGAAAGACGAATAACAAAATGAAAAGATTATTAAAAAACTAAAACAATAAAAAAAATCATGCATTATATTATGTATTTTAATTTCTAATCTCTATTCCTATATAATTTAAGTATAATAAGCAAGTTTCCAACTCGTCTTAGTGTGCTGTGTGTAGCAACCCTTTGGTCCTTCTAAAACCATTCCTGGCCATTGCTCACATACGGGCTGTTATTCTAAAGGTTACCAACCTATCTTAACCACGGGGCAATGGCTTACTTTTCATTCCTTGGGAACATCACGAAATTCAAATCGATCAGGCCGAAAACAAATCGGCGCAGCAAAATGATGGATATTGTCGTTTTTGTGCAAAAATCTCTGAATATTTTAATTCTTCTGTAATTCTCATGAGTTTCTATGTTATTCAACGTAGTGAATTCAATAGAATGCATTTATTTTTTTAATCTTTTAAGGAGTAAAAATATATTATTTTTTTTAATAATTATTTATTGTTATTTACTACTGTATACATATATATACGGATAGGACTCCATAAGTATTTCTAGAGAAGGTCTCGAGACTATCTTCTTTTCGGAGTCCTAGGAGGATTATTAGGTAATGAAGTAGAAGCCAGATTTGAAACGAGTTGTTTTGGGTGGTTGGGAAGTTTATCATGGAAGGAACGGTATCTGGTTCTGGCCAAATCGGCAACATATGGGATATTGAGGTCATGATGGATGACTTGATTTGTGATAAAGTAAGGAGCATTAAGGATTTTTCGAAGGATTGGATTCGGGAGGAATTCGATGCTTTAGTGAAGCCCCACAGCTCAACTCCGTATGTCCAAATAGGCCTTATAACAGTCGTGTTCATTAGTCTTTTGTAATAGATTGGAAGTTTACACCGTTTGTCTAGTAAATGTTGCAATAGTCGGAATCGACGAGCAGTTTCCTGTCATTTCAGTCCTATAAGTAAAAATATAAATCTTAATTTTTCTATTATTAGAATATTTTTTTTCTGTAAATAAAATTTTATTCTGTTTCATAGTAATTAATTTGATTATTGTTCTTACATTCCAAGAAAGCCCCTGGCTTCATACGTCAATGTAACTTACACAACGGTTGCTCCAGTATGTACAATTTTATGGGAAAATAGTCTCGTCAATAAAGTTAATTTTTTCTTGTCTATCAAAAATGTAC
>NW_027113471.1:376205-385585 GCF_000696795.3 Halyomorpha halys
TATATACTTTCAAGGGAATATTGTCTCATCACAACGGTTAATAGAGCTAATTTATTCAGGTTAATAAAAAATATGCAAAAACGAATTTTTCCATTATTAAATTGGAGTGTCCGTAGAAATCAAGAAAAAAATATTTCAAATTTCAAATTTGAAAAACTACTACTAGTGTACAAATACTAAGTTTTGTTGGTATTGACTTGGCCGAAATGTTTTATGTTGGGTAGTTTAAAACAAACTAACAACAACTAGTAAAAATATTATGATCTCACATTAAATTTACTAGATGCATTATTATGTCAATAAACAAATAATATTTATAAAAATGTAAATGCTATTTAAAAATTCAAATTTCAAATTTTTAAATTCAATTTTTTTTAGAAATAAAATAAATTCAACATTCCTGTTGGCAGATAGAACACATACTGCTCTTTAAAGAAATACCTCTGTACATCCCGGAAGTCATCAATCCTCATACACAGGATACCAAATACAATGCTCCAATTATAATAGATGCGTCACCTACTGAATATAGAACTAGGTTCTCACGTCTTTGTCATAATATTCCTGATCCTTATTTTATATATACTGATGGATCAAAATCAACAGCATCCTCTTTCATCACAAATAACTCAACCCATAAAATAAAACTGCATAAATTATGCAGTGTCTATACAGCTGAATTACATGCAATAGCCTCAGGAAGTGGAGTCCTCTATGACAGTAACGAATAGTAACATAGTTATCATTACCGACTCTTTAAGTTCACTAAAAGCCATGAAGATAATTTACCCGAAACACTCGGATATCAAAAAAATTCACAATTATACCAACATGCTCGAAAACTTGGGAAAAACTGTTTTCTTTATATGGGTGCCGGGTAACGTGGGGATCACTGGAAATGAACTGGCAGATAACAAGCACTTGCTCTTCCAGGTCAGGGCGCTGCCATTCTGACACCACAAGAAATAAGTCTTCCAATGAAAAATGAGATATCATCTAGTAGGCAAGACATGTGGGATGAAAGCACGCCAAGCAAATTAAAAACTATCAAAAAACCCAAAACCATGGACCACATCAAACCGTTCCAATCGCAGGGAGGAGGTATCTATTGCCAGATTGAGAATAGATCATACGAGTTTAACTCATGCATATCTGATTAGTAAGCAGCCACCGCCAAAATGTCAATACTGCAACAGTGTACTTACGGCCAGTCACATATTTGAAGAATGTCATTTTTATTCTGCGAACTTGAGTAGATTGGGAGTAGGACCGAGTGTATTGGATGCTCTGAATTATAACCAGAAGAACGAGGAAATGGTCTTAGTTTTTTTTAAAAAGGAATGGCCTTTTGAATAAGATTTAAACCAAAAAATCTGTTATACGTAATAAAAAATACCGAAAGAAGTAATTATTTAATTTTTTTTTCGAAATTATTTAAAGAGAAAAATAAAGTGAAATAGAATTATAAATACAAATGAAACAGAATTATAAAGCACGAAACATGGGCGTCGATGATCTCAGGGTTTTACGCCCTAAAGCCCCAGACAACAACAACAACTATTTAAAAATTATAGTAATAATAATGAACAGTTATTTATTATTATTATTATCAGGCGTGAACAGTTATTTACTTTTATTTATTTATTTTGACTGATAAAAAATAATTATTTTTAATAATAAACTACTTTGTAATAAATTATTTACTGATACAATAAATAATTTATCTATTTGTTTTTAAATGAGAAAGTTACTAAATAGTTAACCAAGAGAGGCCTGGAGGACTTGTCCAAGTAGCCGTTAGCTAATCAAAGTTTACCAATTGTAGCAAACCCAGATTCGGAGCGGCCCTGCACCAGCTGATTAACAGTGCCTAATTCCCCGACTTGGGAAGGACAGGAGTCTGTTTGCTTCTTGCCAAAGCCATCCTCTTAACTATACTGTCCTCCACCTCATCGAATCCCTCGTCGATCATTACTGCCGTTCAGGAATCGCTTCATCACATTCAAACGAGAAGAAAACATTAAAATCAACTCTATGAAGTCTTATATAGGTAATAATTAGGACTCAATATATATATATATATTTTTTTATCATATATCTTATTTATATAAGACTAGCAAACCTAACAATGCTTCACTATTGCTGTATTAAAGGAATATATGTACATTAATTGAACATAGGCCTTCATCAGAGTACAGCAGTTGAGCCATACTCTCAGACGAAGCTCCCTGATGAAGACCTAAGACTGAGGCCGAAACGTCTGCAGGAATAAATAATTTTATGTTTTTTTTGGCTGACCACACTCCAAACCATCTTCTCCACTTATTAATCTACGGTGAACTATTTACACCTTATCATTATATTATAATTTTTAGTGAATAAAAAATCGGTAATATCTTTTTTGCTCATTCTTCAGAAAGAGACTAATCGATTGGAATCTAATAACCATGAAAAATGTATACTTTATGAGCTACGTACTAAAAATGCTTAATTTTTTTGTAACAAGAAAATTATTTTTTAATTTTTTTAAATATTTATTATCAGATCTCCCTAGTGGGCCTTACATCGTTGTTATAACAGTCACCTGTATGAAGCATGCCCTCAACCGAATCGCCGGACACAATTCACTTGTGGTTGGCTGGTTGGGTTGGAGTGGACTGTATAATTGAAAAAATGAGACATGATTAAATGTAATAAAATTCTATTGTTTTATGTTACAAGTGGTGTTGGGGGTGACCGAAAGAAAACATTTATGATTAAATGGTTAGTAAATTTTGAATAATTGAGCTATGGAAACTAAATCTAAAATTGAGGTGGTTGATGATGATGTGGATGTTAACTATTGCTAGATGAACTTACTCCATGGTTCTTTCTTCCCTCCTCATTTCCATGCCTCTCCTCTCTCTGCTTCTGAGAATAACTCCAGGAGTTCTACTCACTCATGGTAGATTCCTGATGAGAGACAAAAAAGAAAGAATGAATTGCTTCTACCAGGAGACAAGATGGCTCTCTTCTCACCTTAGTCTGAGATGTTTCTCTCCACAGAGAGCGCTGGAGGAGGTGAGTTTTGACTTTGGCCACATAGGCGCTAGTATTCCCATACAGTCTTTCCGATTCAACCTTTCGGTTCCCGTAGGTTACCCGGAACAGTCACCTTTTTTTAACAGTTGATTACAGGGGGAAGGTATAGTTTCGTAGGAAAGACATCACTTACTAGAAACAGCGTAAAACACGTTAAAAAAAAAACAAGTTAATTTAAATAAAAGGACGATGAGAAAATAAATAAAATAGAATTTATGTCAACAATAGAATTGATAACTACAGAATTTATAATAAGATGTCCTACAGCAGCCTGGGCTTCAGTCTTCAGGTTGTGGTTGGGTTTCCCAAGTTGTAGGTCACTGCTCCTTAAACTGTAGGTAACTGGGAGTGACTTCATGGATCTTTTTTTTATGTGATGTGACTCCATTTGCAATTCCCAATGCAATTAGCTATTTCTTACAAACCAAGGAGCATCCATTGCGATTCTGAGGATTTATTTTGAAAATATTGTAATTTTTTTCCTTTTCGTAAAGTATGGAAAATCGGGCCAGCCTATATTCTGCTCGGGAAAATCCTAAACATTTAGCAACAAGTCCATCACAACCGATAAACGGTATGGTGGTGCATAAAGTACGAACAAAAAAATATCTATATTTTATATTTAACTCCCTAACCACCCAAACCCACTAGTTTCTAACCTTGCTTCTTCTTCCATTCCTGGGAATCCTCCGAGGCGGCTGAAAAGAAGATGGCCTCGTGACCTTATATTGTAAACTGTTTTTAGAGTTCTACTACTAGGTAGTTTCTTTACATCCTGTATCATATCATTATGTCATTATGATCAAATTTACTTGTTGTATTTATTATACAGTTGTAAATATCAACAAATAAATAAAAAAAAAAAATTTAACATAAAATTATTAAGTATGAATTATCAAGTATCCTTTTCCATATCCTATATAATTCATTGCATTTATACAAGAGTTGGGAAACTATGACACTACTAGCTAAAATTGCCATGGATACGATATTTATTTATCAATACATGAATATATATACTCTTATATACATGAATAAGGGTAGTATCCATAGCAATAAAACAAATAAATAAATAAAAAAATATCTGACAATATCCTTGCATCTTGCAAGATGTAATAATTTTATGTAAAATATATATTTTTATTTATTTATTTATTGATATTTACAACTGTATAAAAAATACAAAAAGTAAATTTGATCATAATGACATAATGATATGATACAAGATGTAGAGAAACTACCCAGTAGTAGAACTCTAAAAACAGTTTACAATATAAGGTCACGAGGCCATCTTCTTTTCAGGCGCCTCGGAGGATTGCCAGGAATGGAAGATGTTTGTTCAGTATGTATAAATTAAAGATGGGCAAAAATTAGCTATATTTGAAACTAATTGCTAAAGTTGCCATGGATACGAACCTCATTCATGAATGAATCATTATTAAATAAATATCATATCCATGGAAATTTTAGCTATCAGTGTCATAGTTTCCCAACTCTTGTTTAAATGTAATGAATTATATAGGATATGGAAAAGAATACTTGATAATTGAGGTACATGGTTAAATGATTAGTAAATACAGACGAGGTGGTGGGAAGTAAGGAGTACCGCTGTAAACAGGGAGGAACGATATTGAGGGGCACAGGTGCGCCCTCTGTTTGCCGAGCCAAATTGCTTTTTATCCATCACTTTAGTCGCAAATATTCTATTCCACTTAGAGGAATTCTAGTCTACAGCAAGCCCAATCCTCTTCGGGCGCTCTCTTCTGGACCTTGTATACTTTTTATTGGAGTCGATCCCCCGCTGCTGTGATAATTCGAAATACTCTCGAGTAGATCGGAGCAAATTTTATTTCCCGGTCTACGGCAAGAAATTAGAAGCATTCAGAGTGATATAGGAAATATCAGAACGATTTAAATGACATGAAATTCGCCTACTTCCAACACAACCAGCCGGAATGGCCCCTCCCCATTCTCTGTTAGCTCCCTGGCTATCACGCCACTCATGTACAAACCACCTTCAGCGGACAATATTTCCTCATCTTATAATGCCATCAGGCAAAACAAGATAAAATGTAAATATGTGTAAATATAATTTTTCCTAGGTTAAGTAATATATAATAAATAAATAGGAGGTTAGAAAAAAAAATATTTCCAGCACAGTCCTCAGAAATATGTATAGCTCTTTGAAATGTGGAAGTGAGTAGCTAATTGCTAAGGCAAGGGACTACTAACTTCAAGGACCCAGTTTCGAATCCGGGAGTAACAGATAATTATCTTTTACCTGTATCCATAGTTACTATATTTTTGTAAATATTTTTAATAACTTTTTTTTTTTTTTTACTCAGATAGATTTATTTATTGATAGATATTACAATCTGCCACACAGTTGTGTGCAATAGGTAATAGTGATGAATGATCTCAAACATACTAAAATAAATTTAAAAAAAAAATACAATAAAAAAGAAAAAAAAATAAAGAAAAAAAAACTCTCTTAAAATAAATACAAACAAAAGAATAGACAAGATGAACATAATCAAACTATCTGTATGAAAAATAAATAAATAAAATAACATAATGATAAAATAATATATACAATATTTACACAATCGACCTGAGGATTCCTGAGCCCAGTCTATCCCCCACGTGTGAGGGGTAGAGCAGAGCTCATGAGATCCCAGCGCATCCCCCTCGCCGCATCACTGGTTTTAATAACTAGTGTTGTACAATTTATTATTCTTATTATTTATTTACAATTCTATCACTCTTGAATGTATCTATTAGTATTCAGTTTCTTATCCACTTATATTATACTTCCTTAACTGAATCCTATTATTTTTATTTTATAAAAAAAAAAAATTATTTTATTGTATTTACCTAATTAATATATTTATACTTATAATCTGTCACTTAGAATGTTTGTATCTTGTTTACATTTAGCCCTGACGAAGCCCTGCAAAGTTGGGCGAAACGTTGTTTAACGTAAAATAGATTATTCTACTATTTTACACATTTATTGACCGTCCTTGACTATCTTCTGACGAAGCAATAAAATTATTTTATAAAATTAAAATTAAAAAAAAAAAGGAAGAGGGTAAAGCAGATAATTATTTTCTATTTCACTGTAGTTGTTAGTCAGCCCCCATAAATCTGGCGGTCGAGCGTGATCTTGACCAAGTCCCCTCCTTGCACAACCGTTGGTCTAGATACAGTACTTCCTTACAAAGTACTGAACCTCTGACCCTTCATGGCTTGTAATGTTACATATTTATTTTTTTTTTTATATTTTTTTTTTTACACTTTTAAATAATTAAAAAACAAGTATTACAAAATCTGCAAGAAAAGAAAAGGAGCAGCAAAGAACCTTTTTTTCTGAGCAAATCTTTTCTTCCCTTCTTCAATGAAAATCATCATGTGTAAGTAGAACATTTAGGAAGTGTCCCCCCGTTAATAGAGATATAGGCTTCATAAGAGATGTAAAATCTATTAAACAATATCTATTTAAAAATATTAACATTTTTTTTTAATTATTTAATAAAACCAAAAATTGTATCCAATACTGTCTCAACACTTTATTTCTTACTAGTCCAACGTTTCGGCTATTCCAGCCATCTTCAAGGACATCTTCAATTCAAATCTCCTCCTCACATTAATTTATAATTTTTATTGCAGGCTATTCTGCCCAGGTCATTTTCTTCATTTTAATTTCAAACCTATTTATTTAAAATTTTAAAACGATTAACTTTTATTTTTCTTTATAAAATTATCAACAATATAAAATACACCACCATATAACAAACTATTATAAATTAATTTGAGGAGGAGATTTGAATTGAAGATGGCTGGAATAGCCGAAACGTTGGTCTAGTAAGAAATAAAGTGTTGAGACAGTATTGGATACAATTTTTGGTTTTATTTAATAAATAATTACCTTGTCTCAAAAAAAAAATTGAAATAATATAATTTTTTTTAAAATTTATTTATTGATATTTACAACTGTATAAAAAAATACAGCCAGTAAATTTGATCATAATGACATAATGATATGATACAGGATGTAGAGAAACTACCTAGTAGTACAACTCTAAAAACAGTTTACAATATAAGGTCAAGAGGCCATCTTCTTTTCAGGCGCCTCGGAGGATTGCCAGGAATGGAAGAGGAAGCAAGGTTAGAAACGAGTGGGTTTGGGTGGTTAGGGAGTTTATTATGGAAGGAATAATATCGGGTTCGGGCTAGATCGGTTACATAAGGAACATTTAGGTCTTTATGGATGGTTTTATTTGTAACAAAATAAGGAGCATTGAGGATTTTACGAAGGATTTTGGATTGTAAAGATTGGATACGAGAGGTATTCGAAGGTTTAGTGGAGACCCAAAGCTCAACTCCGTATGTCCAGATGGGCCTTATTATTGTCATATAGATCAGTCTTTTGTAATGAATTGGAAGTTTACACCGTTTGTCTAGTAAGTGCTGTAATAGTCGAAATCTGCGTGCAGTTTTCTGTCTTTTCAGTCTTGTGTGAGGATTTACAGATTAGTCGTTTGTTAAGATGTAGTCCAAGATAACGAATCTGTTCTACAGGGGTAAGAGCCACATTATTAAAGTAATGCGTACTTAAATTTTTATTGTGTGTCCTAAAATTAATAATATTATCAATGTTTTAGTTCTTTCCATCTCTCCTTCCAGACATCCCTGTCCATAGCAGTCCTGCCTTCCTCTTGAACATATCGCTCCATCCTTTGTTTTTAAACTCCTCTTCTCCTCTGCCTCCAAAATTGGGTACTCTTAATTGGATAAAAATCAGGTGGTTAAGCGCGGTTCTGACCAAATCACCTCCTTGCACAACCGTTGGTCTAGTAACAATACTTCCTTACAAAGCACTAAACCCCTGGGTTGTAGTGGTACAATTTTTTTTTTAAATTTAGTTAGGGGTGTCCTTTGTACGAGAGTATATCCCCCCCTCTCATAATCATTTAAGTGTTATATCTTCTAGGTAAAGTCTACAGTCTACTAAACCGTTCTGATAATAAATAAATTCAGTTACTCTTGTGCTGCTCAACTCTGCTTTTTAATTTTTTTTTTCCTATACAATATCGCTGTCAGCGTGTAAACGAGCACTTGCTGTTTATTTTTTATTAAGCGACCCATAGTACTTCAATAAATCAATAAAATACAAATAGAAGCTGAAAGAGTGAAAAGGTACAGGGATGAGTTAAGACAGGCCCTTAAGATCGCATTACTGTCAATTACTTGGACAAGGGCGCTTTGTCACGGCGATTACTAATTAGCACAGGCCCCCCCATTGTGCCGGGCCCCCCCGAGGTTGCTTCCTTCTCCTCTTACCGTCAGCTCTATTAATAATTCATCTTCCTTTCTTGCTACCGCAGCATCGCACCGTCATCTACGACTAACAGAACATTTTCGCGGCTAATTACCCCTCAAGTGAGTCAGTCCTTAGAAACTACTGCAATCTCCGGAGTCAATCCGTCTTCCTAGGTCTGCTGTGAATGGATTTTATATGCTAGGAAGACTTGACAAAACCATTGTTAATTTCACACATTTATTTATTGATAAATTTTCTCTAGGTCAGTCAGGATTTATCAATGATACAGCTTTGTTTTGGCGGTTTTTTTTTGTTTGTTTTTTTTTGCAATTTTCTATTGCAGAATCATCATGTAGAACATACTGCAATAGAAAATTGGCATGACTATACAAACAATAAAATTGTGTTTGCTATTAAGTTATCATTGGCAGATCCTCAAGACCAACCAAAAAAAAAAAAATATATATATATACAATATATTATAAAATTTTCCCTATTTACAATTTTATTTAATTTGATAATCCCATCATGTTTATTAGGCAATTTTACTCTCCCTATTTTACTATATCATACATCCCCACTCCAGTGATTTGTATTCCACGTCTTATACGATAAACAAGAATTTCTCATTAGATACCAATGTAAAAACAAATCAAAGACACGATAGTCACAGCAGTAGATCCCTTTTATAAAATGAATAAATAAATAGATAAAAAAACAAATAATAAAAATTAAAATCTGTAGTATCTGGACATACGGAGTGGAGCTTTGGGGCTCCACTAGACCATCAAATTCATCCAGAATTCAATCCTTACAGTCCAAAATCCTTCGTAAAATCTTTAATGCTCCTTACTTTGTCACAAATCAAGTCATCCATCAGGACCTCAATGTTCCATATGTTGCCGATTTGGCCAGAACCAGATACCGTTCCTTCCATAATAAACTTCTCAACCACCCAAATCCACTTGTTTCTAAC
>NW_027113471.1:386020-387717 GCF_000696795.3 Halyomorpha halys
TTCCATATGTTGCCGATTTGGCCAGAACCAGATACCGTTCCTTCCATATAAAACTTCTCAATCACCCAAATCCACTTGTTTCTAACCAGGCTTCTCCTTCATTACCTAATAATTCTCCTAGGTGACTGAAAAGAAGATGGCCTGGAGATCTTCTCCTTTAGAAATGTTATTGGAGTTCTATCAGTTTCATCAGTTGGGTAGATTATCTAGTTTTTATCATGTTACTATGTCACCTACAGCAAATTTACATGTTGTATATATGTGTATACAGTTGTAAATATCAATAAATAAATTATTAAAAAAAAAAAAAAAACTGTACCGCTAAAACCCATGAAGAGTTAAGGGTGCAGCACTTCGTAAGGAAGTAATGTTACTAGACCCAACGATTGTACAAGGAGGTGATTTGGTCAGAATCACGCTTGACCGCCAGATTTTTACCCAATTAAGGATACCCAATTTATGAGGCTGGGTGGACCGCAGGATGGCTACAGAACCCAAAGGATTGACTCATGGCTACAATAATAATTTTCTGCCCAGCTGGATTGAACCTGGGTCCCTGGAGTTAGTAGCATCGTGCCTTACCACAGTGCTCCCACCCCTCCCAAAAAAATGATATATAGATTTAAAAAACAAAAAGTTAGTTAAAAGAAATAATTAAATTAATAAATGAGTTAAATCATAAATAAACAGGATAAAAAGCTAGACAAAAATTAAAATATATTAAAGATTGTCTGTATTTTTCCAAAGATGAAGATGGTCGAGATTGCAGTTAAAAAGGAACACCAAATAAGTTGAAGTAACTTATTTGATCGAGCCAACGTTTCGTCCAGAATTTCTAGCCTTCATCAGGGCTAAGAACAGAACAAGATAACAACCAATGAATACAGAAAATAAAAAATAAAATATAAACAGAATGATATAAATTAAATAATTGTATAGAATTGAATAAAGCGATGAAAGAAGTGGAAAATAAAACGTATACATAGGTAATTGAATAAGTAGGTAAAATAACATAATTAAGAAAATAAAATAAAAATAAAGTCATATAATGCACAGAAATATTAATAAATTAGTTTATTAATAATTTAAAAATTAAAATTATGGAAAGGAAAATAAAATTGAGAGAAAGAAAATATACGTAACAAATGAAATATGTAACCACAATACTAGATAAAGAGCTAAAATATAAGTTAAGTTTAACAAAAGAAATGAATAGAAAAATAAAAAAAAAAAAATTTGAAAACAATAATAATATATGGTGAACATAACTAATAACGCGGTAAGGAAATTTGAGAAAATAAAAAAAGAGGTTAAAAAAAGATATTTATTTTCCGACGTTTCGCTCCCCTTTGTAGAGATTCATTATAATGATGATGATGAGATTCATTGTATGAAAGATACAAAACAACCAAAAGTATTTTGACAAAGTAGTATGATAAGATACAAAAAAAGTAAACTGACGTAGGGCTAAAAATTATGTAAATATAAGGGAATAGAAAATTATATAGAAATGAACAAAAAAAATAAATAAAAATAGGTTTTGACTGCCATTTTTGTTTTGACTGCCTTCAAAATAGCCCTGAAGAAGCCCTGCAACGTGGGGCGAAACGTTGGCTCATTAAAATAGTATATTTCTACTATTTGAGTTTTTTTGACCGCACCCGGACCATATTCCTTTCAAAAATAGTTATAGTATA
>NW_027113471.1:388142-390143 GCF_000696795.3 Halyomorpha halys
GGGGGGGGAGATTAGTTTCTTTTTGACTTCACCCCCGACCATCTTCTTCATACATTAGAAATTTCTTGCATGGAACAGAATATATATTACCAATATCAATATTTATAAGCTCACATAAAAATCTCTTGTAATATTGCGCATCAATTTTTTAAAAAAGTATTAATTTATTACAAATTAATAATTTAAAATTAATTAATTCTTCCACGGAATACTTGGATTAAACAAAAACATTACCTTATCAACAAAATGTAGAACAACATAGAAGAAAATTAGAAGTGCTATGTACTATTCCTGTCGTTTATCGGAATGCTAAAATACTGAAGACTATTTTATATATGTATATATAGTTGACCGTAAGAATTGATATATAAGAATATGGTCTGGGTTGAGGTCAAAAGTGAACTATTTTTGTTTCACTTTTGACCTCAACCCAGACCTCTTCTTATATATAACTGAAGACTATTATTCAAATATATTTATATTATATCAATTTAACTGAGTCCTAAAAACTATTATGGTTGGATTTCCTTTCCAAAGGCCTACCATGTTTACCAATTATACATATTTATGTAATATTATTACAATTTAAATATATAATATATTATAGATTTGTAATTGTAATATGACCCTTGATCACAAAGGAACAAAAGTATTTATTTGCATTTAGTTTATCTATGAATACTATAATATAATTTGAAAGAAAATTCGTAGTGACCTCTTTCGAAATAAAGGCCGTCTTGTGCTGGTCTTTTGGGTGCATCTTACTCTGGCCTTCAGATCTAGTGTGCTAAAAATTTTAGCCTCATTCAACCTATCCAAAATATTCCCGGAGTATGGGATACTTTTCATGCACAGTGTTTTCATTTACTTTGCGATAGTCGACCACTACACTATATTTCTCTGCGTTTTCTCCCGGCGCTAACGCGTTTCTGTCCGCCGTTTACGGACCATTATAGGAATATGTGCCATCTACTATAATTCCTTGGCTCCGTAGATTATCTATCTCCTCTCTTATATTTGACGGAACGCTTGAGGGTACCGCATCTCCTTCCCATAGATAACCTTGTCTTCTTTCAGCGGAATCTCGTGTACTGTTTTCCCTGTTGCTCCCAGTACATCCCCTTCTCTAAAAACAAGTCATCATACTCCTTAAAAGGTCTTTCTACTACCCGTTCCTGACTAATAGCTCCTATTCTTGCTTTTGATTCTCCTACCATTTGTTGGCAGAAATATGTCTTCTTTCCGATCTCGATGTTCTACTTACATCCATGATTATGTACCCTTGGACCAACTTTCCCTAGCAGGTTACTCCCAATAATTATGTGGTAGTCTAGGGACATCTTTCCTACTACATTATTTATTTATTTATCACCCTACCCTGCCTATTAGACAATACGGGTGTTCGCAGCAGTGGGTACAACTCATTGCTGCATATGACAAACATTTACATAGCCGTGCACACAGCTTGCTCTTGCTACAAAATATATCTTAATCTTCTACTGAGGCCTAGCTGGTGTAGCTGATTCTCTCCTGCCCAGGGAGAAGTGAGTAGAGCCCACAGCCTGCTTCCACCCATACACGAAGGTCTTGTAGTGCGGGTAGTTTTCTTTCCTCATCAGCTCAGGAAGATCACTCTCAGTCAAAACATACAGTTCTGTATCCCTCATCATATTGGCTCTCAGTGCTTCATAGGCGGTACAGGCAAGTAAGACGTGCTCGGTGGTCTCAGGAACCTGACAAATTGGGTATAGATGATCAATGTTTATGCCATGTACGGCGAGCTTAGCTCCGAAACCCCCATGACCCGTGAGGAACTGTGATATCCTGTAGTCGGGGAGGACCCACGTTGATTCTAGGCGTGAACCAACGGTAGGAGAGTACTTCCTTAGAGTGGCCCCTTTCAACCAATCCACCCACCGTCGATTCCATTCTTGCAAGGTTTCTTCTCGAAGGATCCTCTTACATCTATTAGGGTTATCTTTAAGAAGTTTGTCGGGGGGT
>NW_027113471.1:390368-397490 GCF_000696795.3 Halyomorpha halys
CTGACCGCACCCCCCGACAAATTTCTTCAAGCATTAATCTACGGTCAACTATCTACATCTTATTAGGGTTATCCTTTCCTACTTCCATCTATCCTTTCCTACTACATGTATCATTACATTCTTCCCATTAACCCCCCATTTACTTAATTCAATTTTCACTTTCTCCTCTACTCTGCAGCCCCCCCCCTTCCCTGCGGGGTGATTCTCTGACATTGACACTCCTGGACATGGAGCGCCTTCTTTTCGCCATTTATCTTCTCCAGAGCCTCTCTGCACGCAATGGTATTGGAACTCCCATTCTCCACCAAAGGACCTTTCCATAGGTCTTTTTACCAGTTTACCAATTACACATTTTTATATAATATTATTACCATTGAAATATATAATATATTATAAAGTGTACCATTACCACTTTATGATCCTAAATCACAAAGGAACAGAAGTATTTATTTACGTTTAGTAGATCTATGAATAATATAATATAATTTGAAAGACAAATCGGTTTTGTAGACTCAGGTTTTTTTATTATATATTTTTTTTTTCAAGTTTCTTGAAACGTAAAACATCGATTTTTTTTTTAATCCTTAAAAGAATAATATTATCGCTATTATGATCACTATTATTATATTATCACTATATTATCATAATCACTATTATAAAATTGTTTATATTTAATTTGGACTAATTTTATATGTTTAACGAATATTTTTGAAAATATAATATCGATCATATAAAAAGGATTGAGTTCATTTAAATCACTTTTAAGGTTTTTTTTTTTTAGAACTCAAATAATTTTCAGTACGTTTTCCTTATGGTTGGACGCAGAATTATTTACTTTTCGATCATCCTTACAAATCTTTAATGCTTAAATTAGAATATTTAGATGTAATCTCGTACCAGGGATTTATTTATATATTTAATTCAATTCACTGGTTTTTCAGCTTAGTTTATCCAAAAAAAAAAAAAGGAAAAGCATTTCAAAACATGTTGTTTTCCCTGTTCCTTGTTTTAAAATTCTTCACGTTTTCCCCAAACTATTGAAGGTATGTGGCAATTGGTTCGGGGCCATGAAGAATGCAAAATGTTTCAACGGGAAACTTCCATTCGATTGCAGATATATAAGCCTTCGAAATCCATAACATTATATTACGATGACTCCACTAATTCACAACTGATGTTTATTGACAATTTTTTTTTCGAATTTTATATATTGTAGCATGTAACTTTTTAAGATTTTTATTCCTTAAATGTGAAGCATTACATTAACACTAAGAAACCACATTCTATATAGAGATATATAAATGAAATGATATAAAAATTATAAGCAACAAAAAAAAATCGAAAAAAAAATCATACAAAATTAAAATAACATATTTTTTTAAAATTGTATTTAATTATTATTATTTACAAGTGTATAAAAATAAACACAACAAATAAATTTTCTGTTGTTTATAAAATGACATGATACAACCAAGTGGAAAATCTACCCATTGATGGAACTCTACTAACATTACTAGGGAAGATCTCGGAGCCATCTTCTTTTTCGACGCAGAGGATTATGAGGTAATGAAAGAGAAACCAAGCTAGAAAAAAGTGGGTTTGGGTTGCTGGAAAGTATAAAATGGAAAGATTGGGATCCAGTTCTCGGATAATAAGAAGATAAGTCTTATGAACTACTTTATAGTAAGTTAAATTTCCATTATTTGAGTGTTGGCGGACATATGTGTATCCGTATATGGGTCTAGATATATATTATTTTTCAAAAATCAAACATATTATACGAACAACTGGAAATTAACATTTTGTGAATTTATTTTGTCGAATATCATAAAAAACACAACTTCTCCAAAGATAAAAATAAAATATTTTATAGTAAATTTGACTAGCTTTAATTTGAGTGCAGACAGATATCTTTACGTACTATAGTTTCTAAAATAAAGTTTTTCATAAATCAATTTCATTGGCCGCACAACTATAAATCAATTTATTTTAGCAAATATCATCAAAACTACTATTACTACGAAGATATAGATAATAAACTACTTTATAGTATAATCATTTAGCTTTAATTTGAGTACTAATAGACATTTGTACGTCGAATGGTTATTGAGATATAGATTTCTCAAAATAGATTCACTAACTACTGATATTTCAATACATTTTTATGAAATGTTGCTTTTTAAAAGGCTATATCTCGAGAAATATTGGACATAAATAGCTCTATTAGGGCTAATATTTCAAAAAATTTGCTCTTCTTTAAATAATGTTATTTTAGATTTTCTAGTGTTGTTGGTAGTTTTTAAGATATAGAGCTCCGAATGAAAAAATAATGATTTTTTATAGCTTTTAAGCAGCCTGCATTTTTTATTCCCCCTACCTATACTTGGCAGACTCATTAGTTTTGACTAGTAATTATAGATAGTTTTTATTAAAGTAATCAATAATTGGGGTGAGATATTTTTTTTTCCCTGGCTCTTGTTCTATTAGGTGTTAGCATTATGGGATATAGCAATCTTGGCCGAAAATATTGTGGACTCTCTGGGGATCATACATCATCACCTGCATGGGAATTAGCTCTAGATTATTCATTATGTTATTAGCTGTTTATTTGTATTTTAAATTATTTATTCATATAATTATTTCTTTTAAATAACTTTTTTTTTTAATCTATATATTAGTTTATTTTTTTAAAAATCTATTTAGTTGTTTTGTTTTTTAAAACTGATCTAATAGTATGTATTTGATTTGATTTTATATTGATATCTAATGATAAATTCTTTTAATTTGTTTAACGGATCAAACGTTGGTAGCGGATCATTGGGGTGGGTCTGAGAGAGTAAAACTGAGAGAATTAAATTTTCATTTGAAAGGAATAAAATTGTTAAATAGGAAAAAAGATTAGTTAAAATATGTTGTATTTAGTCCATATACGATTAGTGACTTTAACAGGAAAAGGTAGAAAATAATTGTTTTTATATCATGTAAATATATGCCGTGTATACATATGTCCAATCATGGATTGATGGGTATGCTGTGGATTCAGCATGTCTCTCTGTTTTAATTCACTTCTATGCCTTATTTGATAAATTTTCGATTGAAATATTAAACCAGTTATTGTTTTGTGATAATTTTTTAATAGGTTCCAACATGATCAATAACTCAATATCGTAAATGAGTTATTGGAAAACTTTGAATATTAATTATTTTCCAATCATGAAAGGAGTCCAGATTAATGATCCTCGCTCAAGTAATTATGTGGTTATAGATTAAATATAGTAAGTACTATAGGGGTGGAGGGGTGGAGAAAGGAAGGTCCGGGGGTAATTTCATTACTTAATTAATATCTAAAATTATTACTTTAATTATTATTACTTGGATATTCTATTTAAACTTCCATCGTTAAAATTAGATCATGAAGAATGAATATAATTTATAATGAGATGGTGGGGGTGCGGTTGTTACGGGTGTCATGGTGAAATAAAAACACTAGCGATATCTGCGTAGACAAGGGGTGTTACGGTTGTCATAGTGAAATAAAAACACTAGCGATATCTGCGTAGACAAGGGGTGTTACGGTTGTCATAGTGAAATAAAAACACTGACGATATCTGCGTAGACAAGGGGTATTACGGTTGTCATAGTGAAATAAAACCCTGGCGATATATGCATAGACAAGGGGTGTTACGGTTGTCATAGTGAAATAGAAACCCTGGCAAAATCTGCGTAGACAAGGGGAGTTACGGTTGTCATGGTGAAATAAAAACACTAGCGATATCTGCGTAGACAAGTGGAGTTACGGTTGTTATGGTGAAATAAAAACACTAGCGATATCTGCGTAGACAAGGGGAGTTACGGTTGTCATGGTGAAATAAAAACACTAGCGATATCTGCGTAGACAAGGGGAGTTACGGTTGTCATGGTGAAATAAAAACACTAGCGATATCTTCGTAGACAAGGGGAGTTACGGTTGTCATGGTGAAATAAAAACACCAGCGATATCTGCGTAGACAAGGGGTGTTACGGTTGTCATAGTGAAATAAAACCCTGGCGATATATGCATAGACAAGGGGAGTTACGGTTGCCATGGTGAAATAAAAACACTAGCGATATATGTTTAGACGAGTGGGCATGGTTTTGTGAAGGTGATTGTTTGGTTTTTGAACACGTTACGATTGTTCAATATGAAGAGGTGATAGTTTATCAGGCACTGTTTCTTGACTGTTTGTATTCAAATATCACCTTATAAGAGATGTACGGTAAATGGACGGTCATTAACACTAGAAGTGGGGATATAGTGCAGTGCGTGACAACGTTTCTTCAGCCCATCCTAGATAGGAGAGTTGTGGCAGGTGTCATCTTTATTCTTCTGGGGAAGTTGATACGGTAACCGAAAAGGAAATATCGGACAACCTTGTGTTCTGCCAGGAGAACCCCAAGGACTACGTGGGGTTCGAACTAAACTTTATTTTATATTCCTCTTTTCTATAATAATATAAATTTAGTTATTCAGGTTAATGTAGGGCATTTAAGTCAACGGTTAGTTAACCTATAGGTTTTGTTTGTTTTATGGTTTTTTTTTTTTTTTTTAATTGATAAGATTTTTTTTTTATCATTCTGTGTACACATATTTCTTATTATTATTAAACTTTTGTACCTATAGTTCTGCTTTTCTTTCTTATGCATATACTCTGCTTTCAACTTGTTAATTTACTTTTTTTTTTGTATGTTATTCACTGAATACAACGATAATTCCACTGATGGGTAGGTATCACTCCTAGGTTTTCCGTTCTCTACATATAAAGGTATTTGCCAGTGGTCATAATTCGATAATTGTTTATATACGGGTATATTGTGGGCATATTGTTTCGGGGTTTTCGTTATTTCTAAGGGAAAAAATAACGTGACACCTAGGAGTAATTTATTCTTTACTGTTTTGTTTCCTTTTTTCCCTTTTGCGATTATATTTATTTGTTTACTTTAAATCACCCCCTTCTCCGTCGAGCGTACACAAGTATATATAATAAATATATAACTAAAGATAAATCAAAATTTGAGGTTAAACGGTCTGCAAAGAAACAAAAACTTATTTATCACTGCCAACGTTTTGACCTGAATCTCAGGTGTTCATCAGGGCTAAAATACCGAGACAACAATAGAAGTAGATAGTAGTAGATTTAAAACAATATAAGATAAATATTGGGTTGTAAAATAAGTTCGTAACGTTTTTCAATATTTCAATTGAATGCTCCTGTGTTTATAAATCCTTATTTACTTGGTCTATAATGTTAACGTATTCTAAAAAATGACTTGTTAAGATGCATCAGTTTCATCCGAGATTCCTTATCTTTTAGTGGTATTTTTCTTGCTCAAAATGGAAGATAAAAGAAATTCATTTTCACCATTTAATGATTTTTTATTTTTGAAAAGAAAATTCCGCTACACTGACAGTTAAAAAAAAAATGCAGTGTGTATGGCGATGAAGCCTTAGGAGAAAGTGGTTTTCTCGCTTCAGAACTGGAAATTTTACGTTACGTAATATAAGGGAAAATATTGTAGGTTACTTGATGGTTGAATGTTGTGATGTTCTATGGAGTTGTCAATGGAACTTGAAGTCTGGACTATCTTTTTGTGCTCTCAATTGGTACAGCCCTGGAGAAGCTCTAAAAAGTGGGGCGAAACGTCGGCAAATAAATAATAGTTAACTATTTTTACCACACTTTTATGGTTGTTTACTATTTTTACCGCACCCCTGACTATCTTCGTCATAATTTGAAATAATATGATCAATCATTTATATATATAAATTATATTTGTTCTGTAAATTCCAATTTCTATCTATTTATTTTTCCAGGAAAAAACTAATAATTTATTTATTTGTTAATGGGCCAACCCACGTACAAATACAGTTGGCCTGTAAAGTACATAATCTAACAATCATTGTAATACTGATTAAATAATAATAATAACAATCAACAAGCTATTTGATTATTATATAAACTAATAAGAAAACAGAATACCCAAATGGTGAACTAAAGATCATTTATATAAGCTAATAGCAGACAGTAAACCGAAACTAGGATTATATACATTTATCAGAGTGAAGAAAGAAAAAAAAAACAGAACAAAAATGACATTATTTACTATAAAATAAAAGAAACAAAAAAACTATACATCTTATTGTGTAAATAGGTACCCAGCTCTAAGCAATAGGTTTTGAGTTACATATATAAAAAGAAGTTTAAGATCCAATCCTGAGGGTACAGACAAAAATTCATACGACTGATTTTGGTTAATATAGCTTAGTTTTGGCATGTACCGGATTCGGTTCTCATTATACGCGAGGCAGTTTGTTAAAAAATGGTAACAATCCTCCAATGACGTTTCATCAGGATAAAATTTATATTATATCACATGAGAAAGTTTTTTATTA
Source organism: Halyomorpha halys (assembly GCF_000696795.3). Taxonomy (NCBI): domain Eukaryota; kingdom Metazoa; phylum Arthropoda; class Insecta; order Hemiptera; family Pentatomidae; genus Halyomorpha; species Halyomorpha halys. The sequence goes on from NW_027113471.1 coordinate 396,799, forward strand.
CACCACCTTACAATATATTTTCTAGTTAAACATTATCCTCACAAAATCTACTCTAATACACGAATAACTTTCCAAAATGAAGGACGAATCAATGCAATACATTAGTCGATGGGGCCTAGCAATAAATAACAGGTTGCCAAAACATTTAGCAGCTGATTCCATTGGAACCGAAAGTGAATAACCTATTATGCCAACACAACTTAACAATCCTTGGTCATTACTTAGCATTCGTGAAAGGAATCTATATTCTCGCCATGACAGAATAATACTTATATCAAGAAATGGCCTCAAAATATATTAACAAGTCATCACTTAGCTTTTAGAGCAATATGAATTGCTCTTATATAATTTTTTTATTTATTAAATAAATCAAGATTGTATCCTTGTATTGTACCTATTAGAAAATAGGTAACTAAACATAAGCTTATTAATAATAAACATGACTCTCTTAATGATCTGGGCAGAAAAGCATGCAAAACAATTTTAAATTTTGATGTGATCCGTTACTTAGGACTACATCTCGACAAAAAACTGACATGGAATCCTCATACAAGACTAAAAAGACAAGAAACTGCTCGAAGATTCCGACTATTGCAACATTTACTTGACAAACGGTCTAAATTGCCAATCCATTACAAAAGACTGATCTACATGACTATTATAAGGCCTATCTGGACATACGGAGTTGAGCT
>NW_027113471.1:398250-402742 GCF_000696795.3 Halyomorpha halys
TACCTTATTGTATCTTATTGTTGTAATATTCTCAGTTTTCTTTTTTCTTTTTTTTTGTATCTATTTAGCCCTGATGAAGCCTCGCAAAGAGGGGCGAAACGTAAAATAAATAGTTGTAAACTATTTTTGTTTCTCCTTTGACCGCAACCCTGACCATCTTCCTATACAGGAAAATAAATAGTTGTAAACTATTTTTGTTTCTCCTTTGACCGCAACCCTGACCATCTTCTTATATAACAATTTTTACGTTCAACTATATATACATATATTAATCTAAATAAAATTAAAATATAAGACAAAAACAAATTAGTGCGTTGTCAACGCACAGTAGCCTTTTAAGAAGTAATAGATACAAGATATTCGGGTCAAAAATTAATTAGTTAGTTATCATCTCTGGTAAGGAATGTCTTTATGTCTCATGCTTCGTGGGCTAATGGAAGCCAATCAGATAGAAGAAGTCTAAAGGCAACATTCCCTAAAACCAAGCAGCTGCAGGGGCACATCGAGCTGGAAGAACCAAGGGACTTCGAGCTCGAAAGTAAAGGACACTTCGATGATAAGAAGAATGGGCTTAGCAGATCTTGGGCATCAAAACTTCCAGGACATAGGACGAGAGCCCAAGAGGAGAAATAAATCAGTTGTTTCAACCCCAATTGGTTATTACAATAAAAAATATAAATAATCACTAATCAAAGTTGATTGAGTCTGCCAAGTATTAGTAGGGGGACTAAAAATGACTGCTGTTACAAAACGTTAAAAAAAAAAATTAATTGCTAAAATTTGAGTCCTAACCTATCTAATTACATTGAATAGTTTCCAAGATATAGCTTTTTAAAAAGCAATATTTCATGAAAAGTGCACTGAAAAATCAAAAATTAGTAAATTTATGCAGAAAAATCCATATCTCAAAAACTAATGGACGTACAGATGTCTATTAGCACTCAAATTAAAGCTAGTCTAATGTACTGTAAAGTAGTTTATACAGTTTATCTTCGTAGGAGGAGTAGTTTTTGTGATTTTGGACAAAATAAAACACAAAATGTTAATATATAGTTTTTCGGATAACATTTTGTCAAATATCTTTGGACCATCTTCTTATATATTTAGATTTATATTCATTATTTTATTTTAACTCTCTTATTTTATTAGCTTCCCTTCAAAAAGACTTGGTCAAATTGAGGTAACTTTAACAATATTAAATTTGCAAGCCTCTAAATAAACACCGTTAACTATCAACTGCCGACTCGATCATTAATATCGACTGACTAAATAAGCAGGGCTGAGATCATTGAAGAGGTACCAGAGAGCAGCACCGAGCTCCATCGCTCTGGATGAGTTGACAGAAGCTAAGTGCGGGGAGTTCTATTGAGTTAGCTGGGACGGGTTTAGTGTCAGTCAATATGTCAGGGCACCTCTGTCGTCTCTCACCTTCGGTTTATAGGGTTAGGGCTATAGCGTAAGGGAATCATTAGTTCTATACCCCATCCCTTTTTTTTCTGTATATTGTATTAAAATTTCAATTAAATTTGAAAATCAGAAGACTGAATAATGTTAGGCAATTAGTCTAATAAATTTTTTCTCAGAAATGAAAAAAGAGAATGCTTTAAAATATAAAATAACAGAAATAGAATCTAACAAAAATAAGATAAATGTACAAAAGCATCAACCAATCGCTTAAAAAGAACGTTGTACTGACAAAAATAAGGGATAAAAATAATAATATAGCAAAAATATTAATATATACTGTAAAAAATGATCTGTATTGAAAATACCAGCATGAGAAAATACTAGTTAAATTTAATAAAACTGGTATTATAGATGTTCATTTTCGGTATTTGCCGCCTGATAATAAGCGGTAGCTAACAGGTAGAAACACGTTGTCATCTGGACCATTAGCGGCGTGTCAAAAAGGGTACAAGGGCCACCTCGTCATTAACCTTGCCTAGGAGGCAGATCGCCCCTTGCTAACACTTTTAGGGCTGTTTGCACTATTCTTTTTATTTCCTAAGCCACAAAGCCAGGCTGGACATCAAGATAGAAGCCAACTGATGGAAACGGTCTACACCCCAAAAATAGAAGTAGCCAATGGGATGGCTAGAAGGGAAGTAAAGGGAGGGAAGAAAAAGGACATTCTAAGCAAGACGGAGAGTGAGTACAGTCCAGACACTGGCAAAGGAAACTTGTAGTAAGACTTGGAGAGGAGATGGTTTAACCAAAAATGTCGAAGCCACGACACATAAGATATGTAAAAAGCCTAAGATGTTACTTTGAATGGCAATATCAATTAAAAGTAGAATCAATAGAATATGAGTGGTCTCAATGGTATTCTCAATCCATAGATTTTCAATGGTATTCTTAATCCATAACTTATCAATGGTATTCTAATTCCATGGCTTATCAATGGTATTCTCAATCCATAGCTTATCAATGATATTCTCAATCAATAGCTTATTAATGGTATTCTCAATCAATAGCTGATCAATGGTATTCTCAATCCATAGCTTATCAATGATATTCTCAATCCATAGCTTACCAATGGTATTCTAAATCCATAGCTTATCAGTGATATTCTCAATCCATAGCTTATTAATTGTATTCTCAATCCATAGCTCATCAATGGTATTATCAATCCATAACTTAGCAATAGTATTCTCAATCCATAGCTCATCAATGATATTCTCAATCAATAGATTATCAATGGTATTCTCAATCGATAGCTTATCAATGGTATTCTCAATCCATTGCTTATCAATGGTATTCTCAATCAATAGCTTATCAATGGTATTCTCAATCAATAGCTTATCAATGGTATTCTCAATCCATAGCTTATCAATGGTATTCTCTATCAATAGCTTATAAATGGTATTCTCAATCCATGGCTTATCAATGGTATTCTCAATCCATAGCTTATCAATGATATTCTCAATCAATAGCTTATCAATGGTATTCTCAATCCATAGCTTATCAATGGTATTCTCTATCAATAGCTTATAAATGGTATTCTCAATCCATGGCTTATCAATGGTATTCTCAATCCATAGCTTATCAATGATATTCTCAATCAATAGCTTATCAATGGTATTCTCAATCCATAGCTTATCAATGGTATTCTCTATTAATAGCTTATCAATGGTATTCTCAATCCATAGCTTATCAATGGTATTCTCAATCCATAGCTTATCAATGTTATTCTAAATCCATGGCTTATCAAGTAAAATTAAATTAGGGCAATAGGTCCATCATACCATCTGTTATATCATTAAACCTCATATGTAAATATTCGTAAATATAACTTTATGCAATCCCGACTTGAGTTTATGGTTTAGTTTCCCTGTATTCCACCTCATCATCATAGGCTAACAAATTTGTGGAAACGACCCCATAAAGGATATCATTGGAAAGGATATCCAATGAGTAATTATAAACAATAATATCTAGCATACAATAGGTTCTGTGGTATCTAATTCTTGATCTAAATATATAACAATACATTTCTTAGAATTGTAGGTCGGTTCACGTCAGGATATATAATATAAAAGGATATGAAAATTGAAATACATAAATAAATAAAATACAGTTTGTGTAATTTCCATCAGAACTAGAAAAGCTGTTAGCCACAAACACAGCACCATATTGAATACATTTAAGAAACACTTTAAAAGTATTAAGATCATTGGAGATACCAAAGTGCTGAACTGTTGTAGTGGCAGTGTGGGGTTCAAAATGAACTTACTACCAGCTAGCAGCCAGTATTAAATAAAAAAATACTAATAAATATTAGCCATATGTATATAATAATATTGTAATTTTAATGTAATAAACATGTAAAAATGTTAAACATACACAAACATATAAAGTTGTAATGGTCGGGAAACAACAAATTATTTGCGAACATTTCAAACCCCTTTGTAGAGCTTTATCAGAGCTGTTGATTTTGTTATTACAAGATCAAACGAGTCTATACTCAACTGCCAAGCAGAAACCATACAATGTAGGGCAAAATATAAGCAAATAAATAGTTTTTAGCCATTTTTTGTTGCTTTTTTACCGCAAACCCGACCATCTCCGTCATATTTTAAAAAATACGGCTAATCATTTATAATAATAAAAAATTAAATCTGTACCACTATAACCCATGGATTTGTAAGGAAGTACTGTTACTAGACTAACGGTTGTTCAAGGAGGTGATTTAGTCAGAACCACGATCGACCGCAACATTGTTACCCAAAGGGTACCCAATTTATGAGGCTGGGTCGACTCCAGAGAGCTTTCAAACTCAAGAGTCCTTACCACAGAGCTACCCACTACCACAAAATCATTTACATATATATTCAGCAGAAAGATAACCAAAAAAACTTCCTCTGCTTCCTTAATCGTCCAATTTCATCTTTACTAAAGCATTTGAATTAATACATAAGAGAAAATGAAATTTATAATAAAATATTTAAAGACGAATTGAGGAGAAGATGGTTGGGGGTGCGGTCAATGAAAA
>NW_027113471.1:404657-405494 GCF_000696795.3 Halyomorpha halys
CGGCACATTAAAATAAGTTAATCATACTTATTTGTGTTTTTCATTGACCGCACCCCCAACAATCTTCTCCTCATTTATCATCCATGGTCAACCATCTCTCATAATAATTAAAGACGAATTGTTTATTTAATATTTCTTTGAATGAGATTAAATTGGAATAAATTCCAGTGGTCGTTAGTTGGGTTTAATGACACGAGGTTTCGCCCTTATTAATTTACGTCTTTCCTTACCGACCTCCTTGGATTTTTTTTATAAATAAGAGTTCGCCACCGGCACAGAATTACACCAGTCGATCTCCCGTGCCTAAACACTCTTTCTCTGAAAGCTAAATTAAAACTAACAGGAATACAGAAGATTTCATTAGTCGGTGTGAATATTTCAATTCTTAATTAATATAAATCGTCTTTCTATTTTTGTTATTTGAAGAACATAAAAATTACTCTTTGGACAAAAATAATTCTTAGTCTGAACAACACTTTTTTATGTTTTCTCTTTTAAAAAAAAAAAAACAGAACTGCTGCTGTTTTATCGGTTGCTATCGTTTTTCAAAGCACCTTCACCTGATAGAAAAATCTAACATGTAAACAGACGGTAGAATCACGGAGATATCGTAACAGATTTTATCGTACGTGAAAACACCTTTGATAGAGCCCTGACGCCAGGCAGAGTTGCAGGCAAAGTTAGCTATAACTAACAACTTTTTTTTTTTAATTTGATAGATTTATTTATTGATAGATATTACAATATGCCACACAGTTGTGGGCAATAGGTAATAGTGATGAATGATCTCATACATACTAAAATATAAAAAAATAAATAAATAAAAAAAAAATAAAT
>NW_027113471.1:407564-418932 GCF_000696795.3 Halyomorpha halys
TACATCCTGTATCATATCATTATGTCATTATGATCAAATTTACTGGTTGTATTTTTTTATGCAGTTGTAAATATCAACAAATAAATAAAATAAAAAAATATATTTAACTATATATTAAGTATAAAATATAAAGTACTATATAAAGTAGCTATGGGCCTGCGTGCATATAGCTTTTTAAATTGTAATATTTCATAACGGAGCAGCAAATTCAGTCAGTTTTGTAAAAAAATTATACTAGACGATAAATGTATATGATTGCTTAAGTAATTTTCATTTTTTAAGGCAATAGTACAAGAGCCCAAAAGATGAAAAAAACCAAGTTATTTCACCCAAGTTTTGATTAATTTAATGAAAACTATGTATAATTACTAGTGAAAATTGATGAGTCTGTCAAGTATACGTAAGGGGAATAAAAAATTCCGGGTGTTTCTAAGTGATAAAAAAAAAAAATATTCATTCGGAGCTCTATCGTAAAAATTAGGAACAACACAAGAAAACCTAAGTGAACATCATTTAAAGAAGAATATATTTGCTAAAATATGAGCTCTAATAGAGTTATTTATGTTAAATAGTGTTAGAGATATAGCTTTTGAAAAATCAATATTTCATAAAAATGTTGTATGGGACGTACTGAAAGATCAGTAGTTAGTGAATTTATTTTGAAAAAGTTATATCTCAAGAACCATTTGACGTACAGATGTCTATTACCACTTAAATCAAAGCTAATTTAATGAGCTATAAAGTAGTTTATGATGTTTATCTTCGTAGAAGTAATAGTTTACATGAAATTTGGTAAAATAAATTGATTTGTTGATTTGAGCCCCGCTGGAGCCAACTCGTTAATGAAGCTACTGCCGCATGTTTAGAATTATGTACTGTTCGTCAGTGAGGCGGTGCTCTTTTCGCTAGGTCATGTCAACATCATTTTTCTTATTTTATTTTATTTAAATCTTCTTAAAATTTAAAAATGGTTATATCTGTAATTTGTGGTAAAACAACAACCAAAGTCCACAACTAGATACCATAAAAATTAATAGGAAAAACTAACATTTGCGAATCACCTTAAATTTTTTGGAATTTGAGATCAAAATGGTTCCTGTAGACCAAATAGTTGCTAATCCACTGCATACCCGCCCTTTGTTACGTTAGACAACTAAATAAATTTACAGAATCCTTGTTGGCTTAAAAATAAAATAAAAATGTCAGAACGATTGTCCGTAGAGTGGTTGAATGTGTAGGAAGAGAAAAAAAAACAGTGTGAATTAATTACTTGTTTTTTTTTTTTAATTATTTATTTATTGTAATTTACAACTGTACAAAATAATACAATAGGTAAATATGTAGTATGTTTCATATACACTTGAAAATCTTGGGAAGGAACCACCCATTGGTGGTACTTCAAACATTAATTTAAACTAGAAGGTCCCGTGGCCATCTTCTTTTCAGACGCCTCGGAGGATTATCAGGGATTGTTAATGATGCAAGATTAAGAATTAATGGGTTAGGATGGTTAAGGAGTTTGGAATAAAAAGACGCATATCTGTTTTGGGTCAAATCTGCAACGAATGGGATGTTAAGGTCTTTATGAATGAGTTTATTTGTGACGTAATAAGGAGCAATTAAATACTAAAATTCACCATACACCTGATATTTTACTTTTTCTAAATTCTCTATACGGTTCATACAGTTAATATCTCAACCCTAACACAGTTCTAACAACATATTTTGATAAACCGCTTGTCTTGCTCAATCAAAACAAAAAAATTACCTTTTAATCCCATATATGAGGCCACCAGCAAAACAGTCTCCATTTGGACTTTGAACCTGTTCATTATCATCAACAAGGAGTAGAAGACCTCATAGTACAAGAGCCGGGAAGAAAAAGAGGCTGTTATCGTATCCCAATTTTTGATTACTTTAATGAAAACTAGGTATAATAACTAGTGAAAATTGATGATTCTGTCAAGTGTAAGTAGGGGGAATAAAAAACGGCGGCTGTTTTAAGCCAAAATGGTTATAAAAAAATTTAATTTTTCATTCGGAGCTTCATATCTTTAACTCTATCAACAACACTCGCGATCCTAAGAGGACATCATTTAAAGTAGAGTAAATCTGCTAAAATAAGAGTTCTAATAAGCTATGTTTTTATGTTCAATAGCTCCCGAGATATATCTTTTTAAATTGCAATATTTCATAAAGGAATAGCAAAAAATATCAGTAGTTAGTACATTTATTTTGGTAAAACTATATCTCAGAACCAATAAGAAGTACAGATGTCTACTAGCACTCGAATCAATACTAGTTAAATATACTATAAATTAGTTTATGACGTTTTTCTTTGTAGGTGTAGTAGTTTTAATTATATTTTCAAAAAAAAAAATCTTAAAACAAAAAATTAATATTTTGTGAATTTATTTTGGAAAATATCATAAAAACTACTACTCCTACGAAGAGAAACTTTATAAGCTACTCTACAGTACATTACACTAGCTTTAATTTGAGTGTTAACAGACATCTGTACGTCTACTGGTTTTTGAGATATAGATTTCACAAAATAAATTAACTAACTACTGATTTTTCAGTGCACTTTTTATGAAATGTCGCTCTTTTAAAAATCTCGGAAACTATTTAATTCAAATAGCTAGGTTAGACCTCATATTTTAGCAAATTTACTCTCCTTTAAATGATTTTGTCTAAAATGTTGCAATTTAAAAATCTATACCTCAAGAACTGTTGAAGGTAAATAGTTCGTGAGTGGAAATTTTCGAATTTTCTACACTTCTGTAAAAACTTTGTAAGCCCGCGATCATAAAATCAATTTTATTTTTATTTTAATTTCCCTGTTAGGGGACCCAAATATGTTAGGAACCCGAAGAGTTAAAATAAATCGATTCGCAAGCCCGCGATTGTAAAATCTATATCATTTTCATTTTCAGCACCCCTGTTAACATATTGCGGGACTCTAATAAGTTAGAAATCCGAAAAAATATATTTATCTGCAAGCGCGCGATCATAAAAATTGGCTTTATTTCCATATTCTCAATACCTCTGAAATCTTATAAGGGAGCCCTAATATGGGTTAAAGAATCAGTAATTATTTATTTTTAACAGCTAAAGTAAGTTTTAGTTGCCATTTATCTATACCTAAATTAGCTATTAGTTGTCCATTTCGACTAACAACTAATTTAGTTCTAAGATTTAGTGGTAGGTAACAGTCATTAACTGAATTAGTTCTAGTTTTTAGCGGAACTAATTACCTATTAGCTTGCTAAGCCAGAGTTCTGACAAAAAGATCGTAATGTCATGGTTCAGCCTGGATCAGAACGCTGTTGGTTCGATTCCCACCTGGGGTAGTTAATGTTCATTTCTCGGCGAAGCAGAGAGATAAATCTTGGCACTCCCACTCTGGTCGAGGCAGCAACTTCTAGACCGACGTCAGGGTATAGCAAAAAGAGCCACGTGCCGAACTTGTTCCTCCCCCCATTAGTATAAATACAGAGGGCGTTATAAGAAAAGTTGTAATGGTCAAGTTGTAATAGTCAAGTTCGTAAGCCGTTCAGGTTTAGTTTTACTTTTTATTTCATATTTGTTTATTGTTTTTCAATAATTTATTTTAAATATGAAGAAAATGGTCAGGGTTGCGGTCAAACTTAACCACTTTTTGTTTTTCGACGTTTCGCACCACTTCGTAGGGCTTCATCAGGGCTGTTCAAGATGATAGCTTAACAGACTTTAAAAATAAGTGAATGATTAATTATTATAGCACTATAATATATTTTTATGGAGTATAACCGCAAATTTTGACTTATCCTTAGTTATATGTTTATCGTTTATAGTTCCCACGCTCAGCGGAGAAGGGGTGAGTTAGAGGAAAATAAAAAAATATAATCGCAAAAGGAAAAAAAGATAAAACAAAAAAGAATAAATTACTCCTTAGGCGCCACGTTATTTTTTCCTTGGAAATAACGAAAACCCCGAAGCATTATACCCACAATATAGCTAAAATACACCACTATATAAACAATTGTAATTTATGACCACTGAGGAATACCTTTACAAGTAGATAACAGAAAACCTAGGGGTGTACCTACCCACCTCTTGAATTATCGTAATATTCCGTGACCAAAAAAAAAAAACATAAGTAAATTAACAAGTTGAAAGCAGAGAAAGAACAGCAGAACTATATGTACAAAAGTTTAATAATAAGAAGAAATATATATACAGAGAATGAAAAAGGAAAAAAAAAATTCTTATCAATTAATAAAACAATTAAGACTTATAGGTAGACCTAACCTTAACTTATATGTTTAACCTTAATAACTATATTTACATTATTATTCTCTTATCCAGGACATGCTGAAGAAGCGTCACTGCACTATATCCCCACTTCTAGTGTTAATGACCGTCCATTGCAGTAAAACACCATAATTTTGAAAAACAAAACATATATGACATTTCTCATATGGTCATATTGCAGTTCGAACCATAAAGACAGAGGGCCTTTAAACTATTACCACTTCACATTGAACAATCGTAACGTGTTCCAAAATGAAACTGTCACCTTCACAAAACCAAAACTCACTCGTCTGAACATACGAGTTCCCAGAATCAAACTGTCACCTTCACCAAAAACAAAACCCACTCGTCTCAAACATATCGCTCGTGTTTTGTTTTCACCATGACAACCGTATCATCTCTTGTCTACACAGATCTAGCCAGTATTTTTATTTCACCATGACAACCGTAACAGGAGGCTATCCTTAAGTCTGTAAAGCAATCATCTTGAACAACTCTGATGAAGCTCTAAAAATGTGAGGCGAAACGTCGAAAAATTAATAGTGACTATGTTTGTTCTTTATGACCGCAACCCTGACCATCTTTTTCTTATTTGAAATTAATCATTATTTGATTTCTAAATGTTTTATTTTGATTATATGTTTATGTTTCTATTGCTAATTTTGCCCAAAAAATGTTTATATTCGAGCCTGTTTTTATTTCTTTACAGTTTCCTTCAAAAAGACTCGATTTTAGATGGCTTCAACATGTATCTTATATTAAAGTTGACCCTTGATTTAATAATTTCTTTTTCTTTTTTCCATTACGTATATAATAATTCCAATTAAAGTTATGGCATGCTCGTAACTATAAACTACAAATCGTCCATCAAATCGAGTAATATGATACAGAGAGGAACAGTCTTGTGTAAGGGAACAGATCAGCGTAGCAGTTACCCAACCGGCCAAACGAGATTATTTATACCTCAACAGTTATCGAACCAGCATTGTATAACGATATAATATAAAGCTCGGCTACTTTTATATAAATATTTCTTTTCACGAAGTTTCTTCTTACCGTTGTGATTTAATATAACTATTTTGCTGAAACAAATTATATCGGATATCGATACTTTATATTAACTGAAACTTAATCGGAGAAGACGAGCATGGAAATGTCGAACCCACAATTGGCATGAAGTGATTCTAACATTGAAGCAATGACAAGATTTTATTGCCAACTTCTTGTTAGTTTTCTCCTAAATACTTTCCTTGTACTCACCCAATAATACAAAATCATCAGCATACCCAAGCACAGGTATTTAACCACCTTAAGTAAAAGTCTTTCATTTATACATCACATTTCTAATGAAATATATTCGTACTAAATTAAATAAGTGATTGAAAATCAGCATTTGTTAAGCCTGTACGTACTTCAAACTCAGGATTCTGATTACTGATTGAAATGAAATGGAAAATAGTTTAATAATCTGGGACTAGTTCCCTTTGGAACAAATACGAAGGCAATTTTAATTTCATAATAACATTTATGGAGTTCCAGAGATATGCAGCACGGGTAAAAAACGTTTCGATGATGCACAATCTAAATTTACTTCTTTGGTCTAACCTGTTCAATTAAAATATTTTATAATTGCTGGCGGAATACTGCTACTGTTAAGTATATTAAAACATAAATTTAATTATTATTAATGTAAATTAATATATACATAAACTGCACTTGCTCTGTTTAATTAAGTTAGTATATTTATTCCATTTTATAATAACTTATAATATTTACAATGATCAATATATTATTAAAGTAAAGGTAGTTGCTACTTGAAACCGTCTGAAAATTCCAAATAATATTTTATATGAAGTGAATTTATTTTTGTTTTAGTATAGATCTGATACCTTGAACCACATCTGGACAAATGATTAACCTGGAATCCTTACACAAGACTGAAAGGCAGGAAACTGCACGTCGATTTCGACTATTACAACATTTACTAGACAAACAGTATAAACTTCAATTTGGATATATGGATTTGGGCTCCACTAAACCTTCGAATTCCTCTCGTATTCAATCTTTACAATCCAAAATCCTTCGTAAAATCCTCAATGCTCCTTACTTTGACACAAGTAAACACAAATAAATCATCCATAGAGACCTTAATGTTCCCTATGTAACCGATCTAGCCCGAACCAGATATCACTCCTTCTCTTATTAACTCCCTAACCACTCTAACCCCCTAGTATCTAAGCTTGCATCCTCTTCCATTCCTGACAATCCTCCGAGGCGCCTGAAAAGAAGAAGGTCACGAGACCTGCTAATGTAAAATGTCATTAGAGTGCTACCAATGGGTAGTTTCTCTATACGCCTGTAACACTCCATTTTAACTAAAATAAAATTTACTGAATGTATTATATAATATACAGTTGTAAATTTTAATAAACATATTTTTAAATAAAAATTGTTTTATTTGTTTTAGTATAACATTTATAATATTTTATTTTACGTTGGAGTTACAGGTTATACCCAGGAGAAGAAAAAAAAAATATTTTACACCAATTTACTGTTCAGATCCCGTAAAATTCTTCCCAGGTTCTTCTAACCTTCTCCTCAGTCTAACCCCGAAATTCCCTTAAAAAATTAAAATCCCCGAAAAACACTTTTACATCTTTCTTTTTTTGTAAATTTTTAATGAACACATACAACATTACTACTATCATCTGCTAGAATATTTATTTTGTTAAATACGTCTCTATAGATGTATATCTGTAACTCGTTTTGATTACTCCTTACATCATGAAATGATTGGTCGTTTTTCCATTTTTATTACAAAAAACAAATAATGATTTTTAAAAAATATAATAAAAAAAAATTTAAAAAAGGATAAAGAAATGGTGTGGAAATTACTAATGGTAAATTACGAAATCACAACTCCGTCTTATTATTGCAGAGATCTTTTCAATTGGACTACTTACAATACGATGTTCTTGTAAATTTCTTTTCTCAGTCTTCGGAATTCTTTATTATCTTAATTTTACCATACTCGTGTACCTTTGTTCCACTAATTCTACATATTGCTCAATTGATTAGAGAAATGTAAAGTCTGTCGTAAATACACTCACCACGTTCTTTCTTGTTAAAAATGGTTGATTTATTTATCATATTTTGGTTTGTTTTATGTGCCATTAAAATAGAAAACTACAAGAAATCATACGTTTCTTAAAAAAAAGTGGTGATATAAGTTCATTCTCAGTAATTGCTGATAAACTTTCATGTCCAGTTGGAGGGGACAACCAAGTGATGTGTTATACTACTCTCACCCCAATTTTTGATTACTTCAATTAAAACTATGTATAATTACCAGTCAAAATTTATGAGTCTGCCAAGTATAGATAGGGGGATTAAAAAATGGCGGCTGTTTCAAAACCTTAAAAAACATTGATTTTTTTATTCATTTCTCTATATCTGAAAACTACCAACAACACTAGAAAATCTAAGAGAACATTATTCAAAGAAGAGTAAATTTGCTTAAATATTAGCCCTAAAAGAGCTATTCACGTCCAATATTTCTCGAGATATAGCTTTTTAAAAAGGAAAATTTCGTAAAAATCCACTGAAAGATTAGCAGTTAGTTAATTTATTTTGAGAATTCTATATCTCAGGAACTTTGTGACGTACAGATGTCTATTAGCACTCAAATTAAAACTAGTTAAATGTACTATAAAAACGTTTACGACCTTTACCTTCATATGAATAGTAGTTTTCATGATATTTGCTAAAATAAATTGATTTATACTTGTTCAGACAATAAATTTGATTTATGAAAAACTTTATTTTAGAACCCATTGGACCTACTGATGTCTGCCAGCGCTCAAATTAAAGCTAGTTGAATTTACTACAAAATAGTTAATTATGTTTATTTTTGTAGAAGTAGTAGTTTTTATGATATTTGGTAAAATAAACTCACAAAATGTTAATTCATAGTTGTTTGTATAAAATGTTGCATTTTTGAAAAATATAACTCTAAATTCATAAGACGCACATATGTCTGCCAACACTCAAAATAAAGGAAATTTAACTTCCTATAAAATAGTTTATGACACTTATCTTCGCAGGGGAAGTAGTTTTTATGATATCCACATATGAATATAAATATGGAAAATGAATATTGGTCCGAACAACTATAAACCAATTTATTTTAGCAAATTTCATGTTAACTATTACTCGTACGAAGATAAACATCATAAACAACCTTATGACTCATTAAACTAGCTTTAATTTGAGTGCTAATAGACATCTGTACGTCAAATGGTTTTTGAGATATAAATTCTTGAAAATAAATTCACTAACTACTGATCTTTTAGTACGTCCCATACAATATGTTTATGAAATGTTGATTTTTAATAAGCTATATCTCGAAAACTATTTAATGTGAATAACTCTATTATGGATCATATTTTAGCAACTTTACTCTACTTTAAATGACGTTCTCTTAGGTTTTCTTGTGTTGTTTCTGCTTTTTAAGATATAGAGCTCCGAATGAAAAATTAGTTTTTTTTTATCGCTTTGAAACATCCGCCATTTTTTATTCCCCCTACCTATACTTGGCAGACTCGTCAATTTTGACTAGTAATTGTACGTAGTTTTCATTAAAGTAATTAAAAATTGTGGTGAGATAACTGCCTTTTTTCTCCTCTGGGGCTCTTGTACTATATGAGGGGGCATCAGAGTCCAAAATGATAAAATGGAAGGTATTTACGACAAGAAATTAATGCACAAACACTTGCATGTAACAACAACATAATATTTCAGCTAAATCCTTATCAAAAATCGATTTTCCTTCAGTACAAAAGAAACATAATTTCAAAAAACCCTTTATTTAAGGAAATATACTTGGCGGTTTGTTGTATATTGAGTTCATAAGAGAAATAATTAATTGATAACTACATTGGGAATTGGGTTAGTAGAGCCTGAACACACGTGGGGAAGGGAATTAATACAGTACTCCAAAGCACCATTAACGTTTACAGCCTAAGCAGTTTAACTTTATTAGGTAGGGTATTGAAGTCCCTCGCCCAAATTAACTTCTTACCTGGACTGTGAACTTTCTTCAAGTTTGTGTTAGCTTGCACTATAACGGTAAGTATTCCTTCCTGGATGATGCCTCTTCCCTAATATCCTAGCAGTTTCACTCCTCTCTTCTATAACTGCGCCCAACTAACTGCTTTACTCCACCTGTTCGGTATAATTATCTCTAAAGGTCTAGGGTGCTCTTGAGGGAAACAAAAAGTCGTCACGAATTTTATAAAATATCAATAAGTATTTTATACTTATAAAATACAAAAATTCTGATGAAAGTTTATTTTTCACCTTATGTAACACCTTAATATAAAAAAAAGTCTTGAGTTTCGTTCAGCCTGCCACGTCTACTTATTTATAAATAATTATTATAGAAAAATTCATTAAGAACCCACTAATATGTTAAAAAAGATTATAAAATTATAAAGCAATAAGCATAACTGAACATTGAGTTGTACGAAAGGTTCAGATGAATGTATCAATAGTGAATAAAGTTAAATAATGGCGTGTTATAATTTGCGATTAAGTTGCGAAAAATAAATGGATATACTTAATAAGGTGAAATTGAGTATATGATTTTAATAGTGTACATAAATTGTTAATAATCTTTACAATCGTAGGAATATCAGTACTAGAAGATGGGATAACAGCCCAAAACGTTGAATAAGAAAAAAAGAATATTGATAATATTCTGAAGAAAGGAACCCAAGCACAAAATACTTAAACTTTATTATTTATAGAAAAATTCATTAAGAACCCACTAATATGTTAAAAAAGTTTATAAAATTATTTTTATTGATAATCAAAACTATCGATATTTACAACACCGTAGTCAGTTTCTTTTAAATTAAATTTTATTGACATATCGAATTATTATTTCAACATATTCCGAAACTATCGATATTTACAACACAGATTTTGTCGTTAATTTTTTTTAAATGTTCGAAACAAGAATAATATAAATTAAAACTATAGGCTGCAAATTGCGTATTTTTATTAAACACAGCCAATCAAACTATGCAGAATATTTCATAATCGTATTAAATATAAATCTTTACAAAAAACAAATCAGACAAGGAAAATATAAACTAATAAGAAATTGAAAACAAGAATAGCTTTAAATTCTTCAAGGGGAAAAAAAAAATGGGAGGTGGGGAATCACTGTGCAGGAAGAGAAAACAACATCAGAAAGCTTAAGAAGTAGCAGTATAACAGGCTAAGTTGAGAAAAAGAAAACGCGGAAGATAGAATAGATTTCCTTGAAACTATTTCCCAAGCGGAGGCAGTTTAATTTCCCCGGAGGCTATCAAAGAGAATATGTAATATATTTCTTGTCTTTGCTAAATGTGACGTTCCCTTCTCCTCTCTCTCTCCGCTCGCTTTCAATTATAAAAGTTCAGCTGTCTCGAAACTGAGTCGGGAAATTAGGTCGGGTCGATCTGCTGGGCTCTGTCGATTCTTCCTCTCTTCAATGTTTTTATCGGAGGCGCGAGAGAGGGTGAGAGGGAAGGAGGGAGGGAGGGAGAGAGAGGGAGAGAGAGAGAGAGAGAGAGAGATTTTATTGTTCTTGAATTATTTACAATTTTACAATAAGCCATGATGCTCTGAGACTACAGTGTCTCATTGAGCAATTCAAATTATTCAGGTTTCTGGGTACAATATAAGTTTTTTGAAAACAAGTACAACAGATAACTAAAAAAGAAAAGAACATTTTTGCACATGTTAACTTCTTAAAAAACTAAAAAGAGATAAAATAAGAAGAAAAATAGAAAAAGGCTAATGAAATAATAAGAATGAAATGAAAATGTATGCCTTCTGGAAATATTAGGTACATTAAATGATACTATAAATACAAGTTAATTACAAAATAAAATCCTTCTTAAACAAAAGAACAAAATTAAAATAAAATAAGAAAGAGATTAAAAATAGAATATTCTCAGATAAAATTATATATATAAAATAAGATTCTTTTAGTACAAATTAATTAAGAGAAAAAATAAATAAA
>NW_027113471.1:419357-421890 GCF_000696795.3 Halyomorpha halys
AGAGAGAGAGAGAGAGAGAGAGAGAGAGAGAGAGAGAGAGAGAGCTTATTAGCCATCTCACAATACACTGAGGAAACAGAATAATTATTACTTACTGTAGTTGTAGCTAGCTAACGTGCAAAACTTATATGCAGCTGTTCGCATGCATTTTTCTAACTGCTGATCAAATATCTAATCTAATAAGATTATACATGTGTAATTAGCCAAATTTTATTTTTATATTTAACGATGAATGCATATGATTGCATAAGTAATATTATTTTTTGAAGGCAATAGTAGAGGAGCCCAAGAGGAGAAAATGGGCAGTTATTTCACCTCAATTTCTAATTACTTCAATGAAAACTATGTATAATTAGTAGTCAAAATTGATGGTTCTGCCAAGTATAGTTAGAGGTAATATGGTGGCTATTTCATAGCATAAAAAAGTTAATTTTCCCTTATGAACTCCATATTTTTAACAGTATCAACGACAATCGCGAACCTAAGAGGACATCATTTAAAGCAGAGTAAATTTTCTGTAATATGAGCCATAATAGAGCTATTTACGTTCAATAGTTCCCCAGATATAGCTTTTTAAAAAGCAACATTTCATTAAAAAAAAGAACTGAAAAATCAGAAGTTAGTGAATTTATTTTGGGAAAAACACTCAACGTACTGATATCTATTAGTACTCAAATTAAACCTAGAGTAATGCACTATAAAGCCGTTTAAGACTTTTTATTTCATATGCGAATATCCTGACCAAAAAGAATTTTATTTGTTTTTAGTGTACTAAAAGAAAAGAAAATTTTTATATTGATAATATATTTTATCTAAATGGTTTTATTTAGGGAATATTAGACTCAATTTGAATAATATGCCTAGCTCTAGCGAAGCAGGACATATTGTTGTTTTGTAAAAGGTTTAATAACAGTATACAGTATAAGTTGCCTTGCCAACATCTGCTCGCAATTCTCCGCCCACACACCACCAGAGGGCGGGCGGGCATCATATCCGATGTCGATATTGGTTCCACCTCTCTGTAAACCTAAATCCCACATCCAACAATCCAATGCCTTCTGTATCTTAAATCATACCACCATCTATCAAAGTACAATTTTCCGTTAAATCTTCAACTTAGCGTAAAGGTTACAGAGAACAATCAGCATCCGATCATGGCGCACAGCGTGAAAAATCCTCCAAAATGTAATGTCTTCATTTTTTAATAGTTAATTATTGGGGGTATAGTCTCCTACAAAAGAAACCCCTAACTAGATAATAAAGTTAATTTGAGAAAAATAAAATAGAAATTATGTCAATAATAGAATCGATACTACTATACTGTATAAAAGATAGGCCTAAGGATACTACCCTGAGGTACACCAGCAGACTGAGGAAACTAGGATACGCGCTGTTGTGATTTACTTGAAATAATCTGTCGGAGAGATAAGAACAGATGAACAAATTAACTTAAATGCACACTGTGCATACATAAAATAGGCTGGACATATTATTTGACTGAAGAAATCTGTAAAAACATTTAAAAATAAAATTCTCTATTTCAAAACTATAATATTAAACCTGAATAGCTAAATTTATTAAATATAGATATTTTAAATGTGATGTAGACAAACTGCACAGAGGCATTTTGATACGCCCAAAGAGATAATGGCATCGAGTTATGCTAAAGAGGCAGATGAATGAATCAATAGTGAATGATATTGTTTAAACAATGGCGTGTTGAAATTTGGGATAATTTTTACAATCGTAGGAATATCAGTACTAGAAGACAACAGCCCGAAACGTTGAATAAGAAAATACAGAATATTGATAATATTCTGAAGAAAGTTTATTTTTCACCTTAACATCAAAAAAGTCTTGAATTTCGTTCACGCGTAGAAGGAACCCAAGCACAAAATACTTAAATTTTATTATTTATAGAAAACTTCATTAACCCACTAATATGTTAGAAAAGATTATAAAATTAAATTTTATTGATATATCAAATTATTATTATTTCGATGTATTCTAAAACTATCAATATTTACAACACCATAGTCACTTTTTTTAAATTAAATTTTATTGATATATCAAATTATTAATTGGATATATCCTAAAACTAGCGATATCTACAACACCGATTATGTAATAAGTTTTACTAAATTAAATTTTATTGATATATCGATTTATTATTTCGATGTATTCTAAAAGAATCGATATTTACAATACCGTAGTCAGTTTTTTTTTAAATTAAATTATATATATATATCAAATTATTAGTTCGATTTATACTAAAACTACCGATATTTCCAATACCGTAGTCAGTTATTTTATTTTATTTTTTTAAATTTATTTATTGACATTTACAACTGTATATAAAATACAACAAGCAAATTTGAAGTAAGATCATAATGATATGATACAGCATGTAGGGAAACTACCCAGTAGTAGAACTCTAAAAACATTTTACAATTTAAGGTGGCCTCTTGACCTAAAGATATAAGGTCAAGAGGCCATCTTCTTTTCAGGCGCCACGGAGGATTGCCAGGAATGG
>NW_027113471.1:422835-426712 GCF_000696795.3 Halyomorpha halys
AGCCCTGAAGAAGCCCTGCAACGTGGGGCGAAACGTTGGCTCATTAAAATAGTATAATTCTACTATTTGAGTTTTTTGACCGCACCCGGACCATATTCCTTTCATCATTATTTTTTGTAATTAATTTTACTTTCCTCTTTTATTAAGAAGCATTATTCTTATGTCTTTATTTTTTTCTTATCTCTATATTGATATATCGAATTATTATTTTGATATATTCTAAAAATATCGATATTTACAACACCATAATCTGTTTTTTAAAATTAAATTTTATTGATATATCGAATTATTATTTCGATTTATTCAAAAACTATGGCTGTTTACAGCACCGCACAAGCTCACTACTAGCTCTAGTATGCTACTCCCCCCCCCCCTCATACTAGCAGAGGAAGAACAAATTAGGTTGTTAATGACAGAGGGCGCATCGTAATGAGGGCGCCCCCGCTGGAGCCAACTCGTTAATGAAGCTACTGCCGCATGTTTAGAATTATGTACTGTTCGTCAGTGAGGCGGTGCTCTTTTCGCTAGGTCATGTCAACATCATTTTTCTTATTTTATATATTTGTTTTTTTTTTTTTTACTCTTCTTAAAATTTAAAAGTGGTTATATCTGTAACTTGTGGTGAATCAACAACCAAAGTCCACAACTAGATATCATAAAAATTAATAGGGAAAACTAATATTTACGAACTTGCTTATATTGTATACAATTTGAAATCCAACTGGTTCTTGTTGACCCAATAGTCGCTAATACAGTGGTATCTGTCCTTTTTTCATTGGACTACTAAAGAAATTCGCGGTGTCCTTGTCGTCTTAAAAAATAAAATAAATAAAAATGTCAGAACGATTATCCTTAGAGCGGTTGAATGAATATGTAGAAGATAAGAACATTGCAAATTAAAGCAATACTAACAACATACTCTGAAGACTCTTAATTACTGTATGTAAACAACGACCCTACTAGTGCATCTCAAATTCTGCAGTCATCATCAATTCAACATCAATTGAAGAATTAAAATCCTAAAAAATCACAACCGATCATATAATTTTTACATAATCTTGACACGTTCTTGAGCCTGGTTTTCATTGTTTAAATAAAATAATTTTTATCCAAGTTAAGTCTCAAAAAACTCTTTATTATTTCTTAAATAGTCCAAAGTTTCGGCCACTTTGACCATCTTCAAAGATAATCTTTAATATAAATTGAAACGAATGGTGTTACAACAGGAGAATCAAAATCCTGAAAAATCCCAGCAGATCCTCTTTACTCTCCGTCGTAAACCTCTAGAGGACAGGAGGCCTACAGTATCATTTCTAAATATTCCATTAAAGCCTGTTGAACTGTAACCCTCTACTCTCCTGCTCTACAGTGTATTTTTTAATATCCCTCTAAAGTCTCTCGAACAGATTCGCTACTTAGGACTCCATCTTGACAAGAGTCTTACTTGGAATCGTCATACTGGACATAGACAAGAAACTGCATGAAGATTTCCTTTACTGAACTCCTGAACGATTTCAATTTAATTATATTCATTGGAGCGCGGAATGTACTGCGCGGGAGTCTTTTTCGATATAGCCTGCTCTATCTTTTGATCGAGTCTGGCACCCGGGACAGCTTTACAAACTCCGTAAATTCTTACCTCCTACATATTTTCTCATCATCCGTTCCTTTCTTACAAATAGATTATTCAAAGTAAACCAGAATGGTTCCTATTCATCCCTCTATTTTCAATCCGCTGGTGTTCCTCAAGGTAGTATTCTCGGTCCCATCCTCTACATCATCTATACAGCTGACATACCAACAACTCCTAACACTATCCTTACCACGTATGCTGATGACACATGTGTGCTCACAGTTAGTAATAACCCTTTGATTGCATCCCAAACTCTCCAGTCCCATATCACAATCCTCGAAGAATGGTGTTGAAATTGGAGGATAAAGATAAATCCCAACAAATCCCATCAAATCACATTTACTCTTCGTCGTAAACCTGCCGACTGCCCTACAGTATACTTTAATAATGTGGCTCTTAACCCTGTAGAACAGATTCGTTATCTTGGACTTCATCTTGACAAACGACTAACCTGGAATCCTCACACAAGTCTAAAAAGACAGGAAACTGCACGCAGATTCCGACTTCTACAGCACTTACCAGACAAACGGTCTAAACTTCCAACTCATTACAAAAGACTGACCTGCATGACAATAATAAGGCCCATCTGGATATACGGAGTTGAGCTTTGGGGCTCCACTAAACCTTCGAATTCCTCTCGTATCCAATCTTTACAATCCAAAATCCTTCGTAAAATCCTCAATGGTCCTTATTTTGTTACTAATAAAACCATCCATAAAGACCTAAATGTTCCTTATGTAACCGATCTAGCCCGAACCCGATATTATTCCTTCCATAATAAACTCCCCAACCACCCAAACCCACTCGTTTCTAACCTTGCTTCCTCTTCCATTCCTGGCAATCCTCCAAGGCGCCTGAAAAGAAGATGGCCTCGTGACCTTATATTGTAAACTGTTTTAGAGTTCTACTACTGGGTAGTTTCTCTACATCTTGTATCATATCATATGTCATTATGATCAAATTTATTGGTTGTATTTTTTTATACACTTGTAAATATCAACAAATAAATAAAATAAAAAAAAAATTATATTCATATCACTGCAAGCTATGGTGCTGCTCTCTGATGACCGAAAAAAGAAGCTATTTTGATAAACCGCTATTGTCTTTGAATCAAAACAAGAGAATCACCTTTTAATCCCAGATATGAGGCCACCAGCAAAACAGTCTCCATTTCGACTTTGAACCTGTTCATTATCAACAACATGGAGTAGAAGACCTCAGGAGATTGCTGGTCCACTGGGGAAGCCGAGAAGAGAATGAGCGAACAGAAGAACAGTGCATGATCATCATTTAACCCCACCAGTTAACTCAGATCAACATATTAAGAAGAGATAGATCTCGTAATTTAAAACTAAATAACACACTAACAATAATATAACCTTTTGGCTCTCCAGTCTACGTACAGGAGGGTAAAGGGAACCCCCACCCTAGCTCCTTCTCCCCTCCCCTCCACACCTTAACAAACCCTTCCTACCAGAAAAAAAAGGTTTGTTCCAAGAGGCAGTCCGATACTTGGTAACGCCCACCCAGTTCGGGATTTGGTAGGTACTTGGAACAATTAAGTTCCCTATTCTCGGACTCCCAAGTTACGAATGTGGGAGGTTATTCGTTACTTTAGGTTATACTTTATCCTTTACTGAGACTGTTTCTTATTGATTCTTGTTTTGCTTTGTAGGAAAATATATTTATAACTGTGTTCTGACTTGCTATTTAAGACCGCAGTCTTCCAAAAAATCATTTTTGAGACTTAATAATCATTGTGTTCAGAAATGCCTTTTTTAAAGTTTAATTTATGTGTGAATGTTTTCTTATAATCCTCTCCTACCTCACTGATAGAACCTTTAAAGTAAATCATAACCTAGCCTACACATCTCTCTTTTCTCAGTCTGCCGGTGTTCCTCAAGATAGTATCTTAGGTCCTATTCTTTATACTGACATCCCAACCCACTCTAACACAGTCCTAACAAAATACGCTGATGACACCTGTATACTGTCTGTAAACAACGACCCAACTAATCCATCACAAACACTACAGATACACATAACATCTATAGAAGAATGGTGTCAAAACTGGAGAATCAAAATAAATCCTGACAAATCCCATCAGATCACCTTTACTCTTCATCGTAAACCTCTACCCTCCAAGATACTACAGTATCCTTTCTAAATACTCCACTAACGCCTGTTGAAAAGATTCGATACTTAGGACCCCATCTTGACAAGAGACTTACTTGGAATCCACAC
>NW_027113471.1:427419-427837 GCF_000696795.3 Halyomorpha halys
CCATCTTGACAAGAGACTTACTTGGAATCCACACACAAGACTGAAACGACAAGAAACTGCTCGTAGATTCCGATTGCTACAACACTTACTTGACAAACGCTCTAAACTTCCCATTCACTACAAACAATTAGTATACACTACGATAATCAGACCAATTTGGACATTGACTGTTCTTATTTTTAAATCTATTCTCAGGCCACCGTTGAAGTACGACTGTGCAAATAGTCTCATTTCAAAAGTCAACAAATCTATTCTATCAAAAATGTGCGGAAACGAATTTCAATGTCGCCGTAGAAATTTAGAAAAAAAAATATTTCAAGAAACAAACCCACTTTTGAAAAACTACAATTTGTACACTTAAATTGGTATTCTACAAAAAATTAGTATACACTACAATAATCAGACCAATTTGGACATA
>NW_027113471.1:433907-452847 GCF_000696795.3 Halyomorpha halys
GTCTGAATAGAAGATGGCCACGGGACCTTCTAATTTTAATTAATGTTTGAAGTACCACCGGTTGGTGGTTCCTTCCCAAGATTTTCAAGTGAAACATACAACATATTTACTTATTGTATTATTTTGTACAGTTGTAAATTACATTAAATAAATAAAATAAAATTGTTGCAAACAGCTATTTCCACTATTTTCTTAATTTTAATGTTTTAAATTGCAGTATATTTGGTCCTAGAATGGAATTAACTTATAATTAATTCTTGCAGTGTACAAGTGAAACAATTTGAGAGAAGAGGGGGAAGTTAGCGGGATAACGTTTGCCATTGCTCATCTCTCCCTTCTCTTTCCCACAGCCAATGAACAAGAAAGAAAACAGAAAATATGTTAAGATATTAAAATATTTACCGTAATATAGTTGAAAAAAATAGTAAGCTTAAATAAATATATTCTCTCCGGAAGACTAAATAAGAATGAATAGGAGAGGAGAGATATAGAGAGTGGGAAAAAAGAAATATAAAAAAAGAAAGAGAGGTTAACTCGCTTAGGCAGAGGTCTAAACTGAGTGAGCAACTTGACCGGGGGGGAGGAGGGGAGGAGGCATAAAAATACGTTAAAAGGAAATTGTTACCCACTACTAACTATAAAATAACGTTTAGATAAATTAAATAAAGTCGTAGAAATGCAATTTTCTTTTTCATTTGAATCGGTGGGTAATTTTATTTCATTTGTATGCTAATTAAATTATTAAACTTTTTTTTTAATAATTTATTTATTGTTATTTAACTGTATACACATATATACAACAAGTAAATTTGCTGTAGGTGACATAGTGACATGATAAAAACATGTGGAGAATCTACCCACTGATAGAACTCCAATAACATTTCTAGAGGAGAAGATCTCGATGCCATCTTCTTTTCAGACGCCTAGGAGGATTATTAGGTAATGAAGGAGAAGCCAGGTTAGAAACGAAGTGGATTTGGGTGGTTGAGAAGTTTATTATGGAAGGAACGGTATCTGGTTCTGGCCAAATCGGCAACATATGGAACATTGAGGTCCTGATGGATGACTTGATTTGTGACAAAGTAAGGAGCATTAAGGATTTTACGAAGGAGTTTGAACTGTAAGGATTGGATTCCGGAGGAATTTGGTAGTTTAGTGGAGCCCCAAAGCTCAACTCCGTATGTCTAGATAGGCCTTATAATAGTCATGTAGATCAGTCTTTTGTAATGGATTGGCAATTTAGACCGTTTGTCTAGTAAATGTTGCAATAGTCGGAATCTACGAACAGTTTCTTGTCTTTTTAGTCTTGTATGAGGATTCCATGTCAGTCGTTTGTCGAGATGTAATAACGGATCTGTTCGACAGAAATAAGAATTATTAAACTATATTCCATTTTATAGTTTAATTAATTAACTGATAATGCTTAGGACTGTACATTAATTTTACCTTTCATAATTATGATTTTGGTTTGAGAGTGGATAGTTTTATCTTTAGCCAGTTTACTTGACGTTTACTATTTTATAATAATGGAATATTAATGAAAAATATTTTTGAAAAAGCAAATATTAGGATTTTCTATTTGTAGAGCTGGGGTGACGGCAGCAGTGTGGTAAAGTCTGCAAACCCAAATGTTGCGAGTTCGAGTCCCCGGCCATATTCAGGATTTTTTCAAGCTAATTATTATACATTACTCACTCACAGCCCCCCCCCCACCCCCCGGGAATTTGTGAGGCCAATGGGTGGCACTCACAAAAATAGGTGTGGGAATGTCAAAACCACTGAAAACTACGTCAATCAAACCTTGACTCTCCGTCCTAAACCTCTGCTCTCCTGTCCTACAGTATCCTTTCTAGATACACCACTAACGCCTGTTGAACAGATTCGATACTTAGGACTCCATCTTGACAAGAGACTTACTTGGAATCCACACACAAGACTGAAACGACAAGAAACTGCTCGTAGATTCCGATTGCTACAACACTTACTTTAGAAACACTCTAAACTTCCTATTCACTACAAAAAAATATTACACACTATGATAATCAGACCAATTTGGACATATGGAATTGAGCTCTGGGGCTCCACCAAACCTTCAAATTCTTCCCGCATCCAATCGTTACAATCCAAAATCCTTGATGCTGCTTATTACGTCACAAATAAACTCATTCATAAAGACCTTAACATCCCATTCGTTGCAGATTTGACCCAAACCAGATATGCGTCTTTTTATTCCAAACTCCTTAACCATTCTAACCCGTTAATTCTTAATCTTTCATCTTTAACAATCCCTCATAATCCTCCGAGGCGTCTGAAAAGAAGATGGCCACGAGACCTTCTATTTTAAATTGATGTTTGAAGTACCACCAATGGCTGGTTCCTTCCCAAGATTTTCAAGTGTATATGAAATATACTACATATTTACTTATTGTATTATTTTGTACAGTTGTAAATTACAATAAATAAATAATTAAAAAAAAAAAAGATAAAATAAATAGATAAAAATAATAATTCTTAATAAAAGAGAAATGTAAAGTTAATAATAAAAATATTCGTAGATCTAACAAAACAAACAATTACCCTCTAATAGGTAAAAAAGCATAAAATTAGTAAAAAATAATAAGCTAAAATAATTATTGAAAGTCCAGAAAACTGAATAAGAAGGAAGAAGGGAGAAAAGATATGAAGAGCAGAGACTTACTTGCTTAAGCAGAGGTTCTATCTAAATTGAGTGGATAATTTGACCGATAGAGTGCAGCATAAAAAGATGTTAAACCAAGCGGAAATTACGTAAAACTAACTGTAAAACACCGTTTAGATAAAATAAATAAAGTAGAAGAAATGAAATTAAAGGTTTATAGAGTAAAACTACAAAATAAAAAGTGTCAAATAAATAACTATAAGAACGACCGTTCCAATCGCAGGGAGGAGGTAGCTATTGCCAGATTGAGAATAGGCCATACGAGTTTAATTCATGCCTATCTGATTAGTAAGCAGCCACTGCCAAAATGTCAATACTGCAACAGTGTACTTACGATCAGTCACATATTTGAGGAATGTTATTTTTATTCTGCGAACTTGAGTAGATTGGGAGTGGGACTGAGTGTATCGGATGCTCTGAATGATGACCAGAAGAACGTGGAAATGGTCTTAGTTTTCTTAAAAAGGAATGGCCTTTTGAATAAGATTTAAACCAGAGAATCTCTTATACGTAATAAAAAATACCAAAAGAAGTAATTATTTAAATTTTTTTCGAAATATTTAAAGAGAAAAATAAGGTGAAATAGAATTATAAATATAAATGAAACAAAATTATAAAGCACGAAACATAGGCGTTGATGACCTCAGGGTTTTACGCCTTAGGGCCCCAGACAACAACAACTATAAGAACGAAAGGTCAGAAAATAGAAATATATAATAAAGCTAAATAAATGAGTGATGACAATTTTTGTAATTTTCTTTTCAAAGGGCTAAATATTTTGATGAAAATAATGTAGCTCTTCGCGTTTGTAAGAGGGATTTATGTTGAGTAAATAGTGTCTTTCGGAAGGATTGTCCTTTGGAGAGAGATGTCCGTTAAAAGAGGTTTCCCTGTTTTATTTAGTTTTTTTTTTTTTTTTACAAAAGATATACAGTGAAACCAAAACTATAGAAGTGCTACAATTTTGTCAGAAGTTCGGGAAAAAGTGGAATACGTTCGAAAACAGAAAGAATCTTATGGCGTAATTGACAACTGATTCCCCGGTAATCAAACATGGCTTGATAATTATGGTGGGGATGAGTTTGTTCAGCAAATAGCAAGTTTAGAGTTGGAGCAGTCATTAAAGTAGTTCCCAGTCTCTCCGGGATATTTGTCGAGATGAATTCCAGGGTAACGTGTAACTGTTGATATACCAGCAACAGTTATTATTGATCTTCCTTCTTCCCATTTCAATAAATCTGAAAGTAGCTATCAAGATAGCAATAGCAATTTTGATTTTATTTACTGAAATTAACAACTACATGAAAAAACACAATAAGTAAATTTGATAAATGTTTCAGGACACACGATAATCTTGGGAACAAACTACCCGATGATAATACTTCTATAATTGCTTTAAATAAGAAGTTCCCGTGGCCATCTTCTTTTCAGATACCTCTGATCATCAGGGATTAGAGATGAAGAACTAGTGGATAGGGTGGAACGTGCCAAATCTGCATCGAGAACTGGGATGTTGAAGTCTTCATGGATCAAGGATTTTACGGATGATTTTGGATTGTAAGTACTGGATACGGGAGGAATGTTGTTGTTACGCGGAGCCATAAAGCTTAATTCCATATGTCCAAATTGGTCTGATTATCATAGTGTATAACATTTTTTTTTTTAGTAAATAGGAAGTTTAGAGTGTTTCTCAAGTAAGTGTTGTAGCAATCGAAATCTACGGGCAGTTTCTTGTCTTTTCAGTCTGGTATGGAGGTTCCAAGTAAGTCTCTTGTCAAGATTGAGTCCTAAGTATCGAATCTGTTCAACAGGCGTTAGTGGAGTATTTAGAAAGGATACTGTAGAACAGGAGGGCAGAGGTTTACGACGGAGAGTAAAGGTTATCTCATGGGGTTTATTAAGATTTATTTTGATTCTCCAGTTTTGACACTATTCTTCAATCGATGTTTATAGACAGTACACATATGTCATCAGCATATGTTGTTAGGACTGTGTTAGGGTGGGTTGGGATGTCAGCTGTATAAATCGTATATAGAAGGATGAGTACGCTAGGTTATGATTTACTAATAAGGTAATCAGGGAGACAGGAAATGAGGAATTATATATAAGGGGAAGGAATTGATGGAGTCAATATGGAATTAAAATCTTGAATCAAACTAAGAGCAGTAATAGAAAATAATGACCAAATGTGATCTTGAATTGCTCACTCCGATTTCACGAGGAATGAGATCAAAATTTAGAAATATTTATATAATTTTCAATTAAATGAATAAAAATAAATAAAAATTTTTGCACATAAAATTTTACAACGCTTATTGTGGAGTTTCCACGTGACAGATATTAGTACCAATATTCTGTTAAAAGCACATTGGGTTAAAACCAAAATGTGAAAGGGAAAAAGAAGGGAAGGAAAAAAAAAATAGAAGAGCCAAAGAGATGAAAAAAAAAAGTCATGTTCTAATGTTGTATACTACTAATGTTTATAATTATTATTGTATACTAGTATAGGCCTATTTATTTTTAGATTAAAAATATCGTCCGATTAGACTAAAATAAGTATGCTGTGTGACTAGCAGTCCAATGAAGTTGGGCAGCACAACTTTATATTTATATTTTAATGAAGTTTTTCCCCTTTAAGGGCTCACAAATATATTTTAGTGGGAGATTTGATTTCGGTGAATTCATTTATAGCTATGTGAGTGTAAGAAACCACAATCATCAACATGATAAGACAAATTTCGTGAATCAGTGAGATACTTAGGAATTCATCTCGATCGCCACCTTGCCTGGAATCTCCATATCAACATCAAACTAACTTAAACCTACGCAAGGTTACCAATGCTATATCCTAACCTAAATGGAAAATCCGAATTAAAACCAGAAAATACTGTTCTTATTTTTAAAACTATTCTCAGGCCACTGCTGATGTTCGACTGTGAAGTCTGGAGAACGGTATCCTTTACGAAAAAAGAAAAAAATCCAGTATTAACGTAAGGAAGTGGCCTAGAAATTTAGAAAAAAATATTTCAAGAAACAAACCCACTTTTGAAAAACTACAATTTGTACACTAACTTTTGTTTTTTTTTAATTATTTATTTATTGTAATTTACAACAGTAAAAAAATAATACAATAGGTAAATATGTTGTATGTTTCATATACACTTGAAAATCTTGGGAAGGAACCACCCATTGGTGGTACTTCAAACATTAATTTAAACTAGAAGGTCCCGTGGCCATCTTCTTTTCAGATGCCTCGGAGGATTATCAGGGATTGTTAAGGATGAAAGATTAAGAATTAATGGGTTAGGATGGTTAAGGAGTTTGGAATGAAAAGACGCATATCTCTTTTGGGTCAAATCTGCAACGAATGGGATGTTAAGGTCTTTATGAATGAGTTTATTTGTGACGTAATAAGCAGCATCAAGGATTTTGGATTGTAACGATTGGATGCGGGAAGAATTTGATGGTTTGGTGGAGCCCCAGAGCTCAATTCCATATGTCCAAATTGGTCTGATTATTGTAGTGTATACTAATTTTTTGTAGTGAATTGGAAGTTTAGAGCGTTTGTCAAGTAAGTGTCGTAGCAATCGAAATCTACGAGCAGTTTCTTGTCGTTTCAGTCTTGTGTATGGATTCCAAGTAAGTCTCTTGTACACTAACTTAAATAGGTATTAACTTGGTTAAAATATTTTTTGTTGGATAGTTTAAAAGATGTCTATCTTGGACTACTGCTTCCCAGTTTTCAGCTTGCAGCTCTTAGTTGATTCCGTCGAACCATCTGGTTACTGCCTTCCTACGTGGTCTCTTTCCAACTATACTGCCATTCTTGTTGTGTATAGACGTCCTGATGGATTGCTTCTCCTCCATGTGTTAAGGCTCTCATCCCAGATGGCTCCTGTAGTTGTACGAAGTACTCTCCGTTCAAAACTCACAATTTTGCTTTCTAAGATACCTGAGCGTATATCAGGGTTTGACTTTACCATGGCATTGTACACCATTTGATTCAGAGTTTTAGAGATTTTCCGGGATTTTAGTATTCTTGAAAGAGTGAAGAAGGTTCTGTCTATACTTGTTAAAGGCTGGTCTATCTCAGTCCATTGAACATTTAACTAGTAAATTATACTGGACGAACTACCAAAGAACTATTCCCCCAAAAGAACTACTTTGCCCATCTCGAATAAGTTCTAAAGTAAAACATAACAGAAATTTGAAAACATAATCGATTCAGCTCAATTTAAAGATAGAAGAGAAGAAGGAAAGTTGATTAGCTCACTCTGGAACAGGAGTGGAATCTTCTTGAAGCTCTTGTCAATTAATAACCTCTTTCCTTCATGCTCCAGTTCAATTAATAATGAAAAGCAAATCACTACCAAAAGGAATTAAAGTTAAAGAACATTTAAGTTGTTCTAAACGAATTTAATCAGATCAATTCCATTAACGAGGAAAACCTGACAATAATAAGATTATATAAATTAATTTCTCTTTTATTTTGTAAAAACATTATGATATATATATTTTTTGGGAAATTTTATCATTTTAATTGCATTGAAGACTCATCCACAAAGCCCTTGACAGACCATTCGTTGCAGATTTGGCCTAAAATAGATCCGCGTCTTTTCATTGCAAACTTCTTACCCATCCTAACCTATTATAGCACAAGAGCCCAAGAGGGAAAAAACTAAAAACAATTACTAGTCAAAATTGGTGAGTATGCAAGGGGAAAAAAAATTGCGGCTGTTTCAAAACCTTAAAAAAAATTTTGTATTCGGAGCTCATTACAACTGCCAACAACAATAGAAAATCTAAGAGAGCATCATTTAAAGTAGAGTAAGTTTGCTAAAATATAAGCCCTAATCGATTCGAATTACGTTCAATAGTTCTTGAGATATAGCTTATTAAAAAGCAACATTTGATAAACATGTTTTATGAAACGTACTGAAATATCAGTAGTTAGTTAATTTATTTTGAGAAATCTATACCTTAGGAACTATGTGAGGTACAGATGTCTATTAGCACTCAAATTAAAGCTAGTTTAATGGACTATAAAATATTTGATGTTTATTTTCGTAGGAGTAGTAATCTTCACGAAATTTTCTAAAATAAATTGATTTATAGTTATTCGAACAAATTTTCATTTCCCAAATTTATTCTTCCCCTACGAAGATAAGCGTCATAGACTACTTTAGTAAAGTTAAATTTCCTTTATTTTGAGTGTTGGCAGACATACGTGCATCATATGGGTCTAGAGATATATTTTTAAAAACCAAACATTTTATACGAACAACTATAACTGCCAAAAACTGCTACTCCTACAATGATAAATATTATAAACTATTTTATAGTAAATTTAACTAGCTTTACTTTGAGTGCTGGCAGATATCTGTACCTGTGTGACGTACAGATATCTGCCAGCAGTCTAAACTTCCAACACATTACAAAAGACTGTAATAAGGCCAATCTGGACATATGGAGTTGAGCTTTGGGGCTCTACTAAACCTCCGAATTTCTCTCGTATTCAATCCTTACAATCCAAAATCCTTCGTAAAATCCTCAATTTTCCTTACTTTGTCACAAATAAAATCATACATAAAGACCTTAATGTTCCCTACGTAACCAATCTAGCTCGAACCAGATATCACTCCTTCCATTATAAACTCCCTAATCACTCAAACCCCCTAGTTTTTAACCTTCCATCCTCTTCTATTCCTAACAATCCTCCGAGGCGCCTGAAAAGAAGATGACCACGAGACCTGCTAATGTAAAATGTCATTAGAGTGATGAAGTTGCTCTACACCCCTGTAACACTGCATTTTAACTAAGACCATATTTACTAAATGTATCATGTAATATATATTTGGAAATTTCAATAAAGTTAAAAAAAAAAAAAACTTTATACTAAGAAGTTTGTTGACCTACTTAACTCAAATCCTCATGTTTTTTTGTTTTGTTTTTTAATTTTTAGTGAATAAAAATCATTTAATATAATCAGTAATATTTTTTTTTTCTTATTCTTCAGAAAAAGGTTTATATTGGTTTGTAATAACTGTGAAAAAAATAATCGAATTTATTATCTGTCATTAAGTATTTAATTATATTTGTTCATTGTTAGCACCTTTAAAAGAAATAGTAAATATTTAAAAATAAACGAAACGTATTTTTCACGTAAAAGAAAGTCCAATCATAAGTTTTAGCCTACCCTATTACAAGTCTCAAGTTAAATTTATGCATAACACGTTTTTTATTTTTTAGGCTGGAATTTTAATAAAAGTTAGCCCGGAGCATTAAGTAGGAGTCGGAGCGCATCAAGTCTCTTCTTGTATTTAAATTTCATCCCAGCCGTAACCTCCCTGCACCCCCCCCCCCGCTATATTAATATGCAACTGTACTAGGCCAGGTTCTAAAATATATGTCCACACCTATTTCAACAATAAAAATTATTAAAATAAGTACCAAGATTACTAACTGTTAATAATTAAAAAGTATTATATTTTTATGTATTACTTTTTACTCCAACCTATGATTTCGTAGACAGGAACTGTCTTTGGAAGATCTCTTCTTAATATGTTGATCTGAGTGAACTGGTGGGGTTAAATGATGATCATGCACTGTTCTTCTGTTCGCTCATTCTCTTCTCGGCTTCCCCAGTGGACCAGCAATCTCCTGAGGTCTTCTACTCCATGTTGGTGATAATGAACAGGTTCAAAGTCGAAATGGAGACAGTTTTGCTGGTGGCCTCATATCTGGGATTAATAGGTGATTTTCTTGTTTTGATTCAAAGACAATATTGGTTTATCAAAATAGCTCCTCTTTTCGGTCATCAGAGAGCAACACCATAGCTTGCAGTGATATTAATATAATTAAATTGAAATCGTTTAGGGGTTCAGTAAAGGAAATCTACGTGCAGTTTCTTGTCTAAGTCCAGTATGACGATTCCAAGTAAGACTCTTGTCAAGATGGAGTCCTAAGTAGCGAATCTGTTCAACAGACTTTAGAGGGATATTAAAAAATACACTGTAGAGCAGGAGAGTAGTGGTTTACAGTTCAACAGGCTTTAATGGGATATTTAGAAATGATACTGTAGGCCTCCTGTCCTGTAGAGGTTTACGACGGAGAGTAATGAGGATCTGCTGGAATTTTTCAGGATTTTGATTCTCCTGTTGTAACACCATTCGTTTTAATTTATATAAAAGATTATCTTTGAGGATGGTCAAAGTGGCCGAAACTTTGGACTATTTAAGAAATAATAAAGAGTGTTTTGAGACTTAACTTGGATAAAAATTATTTTATTTAAACAATGTAAACCAGGCTCAAGAACGTGTCAAGATTATGTACAAATTATGTGATCGGATGTGATTTTTTAGGATTTTAATTCTTCAATTGATGTTGAATTGATGATGACTGCAGAATTTGAGATGCAGTAGTAGGGTCGTTGTTTACATACAGTAATTAGCAATCTCCTGATAGTACATGAGTCCAAGAGGAGAAAAAAAGGTTATCCCACCCCAATTTTTGATTACTTTGATGAAACTATGTATAATTACTAATCAAAACTGATGAGTCTGCCAAGTATAAGTAGGGGGAATAAAAAATTGAGGCTATTTCAAAACCTTAAAAAAACCTAATGATTTTTCATTAGGAGCTCTATATCATAAAAACTACCAACAACACTAGAAAATCTAAGAGAAAATTATTCAAAGAACAGTAAATTTGCTGAAATATTTGCACTAAAAGAGCTATTTATGGCCAAGAGTTCTCGAGATATAGCTTTTTAAAAAGCCAAATTTCTTTAAAATCTACTGAAAGATTAGTAGTTAGTTAATTTATTTTAAAAAATCTATATCTCAGGAACTATTTGACGTACAGTGTCTATTAGCACTCAAAGTAAAGCTAGTTTAATCAGCTATAAAGAAGCTTATTTTCGTAGCAATAGTAGTTTTCATATTTGCTAAAATAAATTGATATATAGTTGTTCGGACAGTAAGTTTGATTTATGAAAAACTTCATTTCAAAAACCATTGGACGTATAGATGTCTACCAGCACTAAAATTAAAGCTAATTAAATGTGCTATAAAGTAGTTAATGATGTTTATCTTTGTAAAAGTAGCAGTTTTTATTGACAAAATAAACGCACAATGGTTAATTTCTAGTTGTTCGTATAAAATGTTGGATTTTTGAAAAAATATATCTCTAGATCCATTGAACGCAGATATGTCTGCCAACACTCAAAATAAAGGAAAGTTTAACTTACTATAAAGTAGTTTATGAAACTTATCTTCGTAGGGGTAGTAGTTCTTATGAAGATCACATATGAATATAAATTTGGCAAAAGAAAATTTGTCTGAACGACTATAAATCAATATTTTTAGCAAATTTCATGAAAACTACTACTCCTACGAAAATAAATGTCATTAAGTACTTTATAGCTCATTAAACTAGCTTTCATCTGAGTGCTAATATACATCTGAATGTCAAATGGTTTTTAAGATATAGATTTTTCAATATAAATTCACTAACTACTGATATTTCAGTACGTTCCATACATCATTTTTATGAAATGTTGCTTTTTAAAAGGCTATATTTTGAGAATCATAGGAAGTAAATAGCTCTATTAGGGCTCATCTTTAAGAAAATTTACTCTACTTTAAATAACATTCTCTTAGGTTTTTTATGGTTTTGAAACAGCCGCCATTTTTTATTCCCCCTACGTATACTTGGCAGACTTATCAGTTTTGACTTGTAATTATACATAGTTTTCATTAAAGTAATTAGAAATTAGGGTGAGATAACGGCCTTTTTTCTCCTCTTAGGCTCTTGTACTAATAAAGAAAACTCTATTAAGAAAAGCAGAGAAATCAGCTTGCAAGTTTAGGAGGATAAAACAAAATATTTGATGGCAAGCCGAAAAATCCAGCCTTCAACGACATGGTCTGCCTGGATGGCAAATCGATTCCAAAAGTCGATATTTTTTAATACCTCGGGCCCACAGTAACATCAATACATGATCAACGGTTTGAGATAGCTTAGCCTACAACAAGCGCTAGCAGAGCCTGAAACAAAGGGTGTACAATTCCAGAACTAAGCTAGTTCCTATATACGGTTGCGAGGTCTGGCCTCTAACAGGTACCCTAGAGAGATTTGAACGGAAAGTCCTTCGTACAAGTGAAGAAGCGATCTGGGATCAGATCCTTACCACATGGAGGAGGAGAACTAATAGTGAACTGATTCCAGAGTCTGGTCAGTCAATATCAACGACATGAAGGCAAGGAGTTAAGATTGCTGGAATATGTGGCTCGAAGCAAGCCATGAGGACGCCTCTACATTAGGGGTATTCATGATCTATGTTAAAGCGTGTTAAATGGAAAAACTCGTGTTAAATCGAAAAAAATTGCCTTCTTTTGCCGTGGTAAAACGAAATAACATTTAACATGGCTGAGAGTCTGTTACTTGGTCAGTTAAATCGAGAATGACGTCACACAATAGACCAGTTGAGATCGCCGCCATATTAGTTGTTGTGACTTTCAATACAGTTGTCAATTAGCTCATCTTCATTCTCTTCCTCACAAGTTTGAAGATCAATAAGACACTCATAAGCTAAACTTTCACACAAATTCCACTTTTCACTCACTCTAGGCATGTTTTAGTTAATTACTTAAATCAAAACTGAAGTAAACAATAACATGAGGGTCAGGAAGGAAGGTTATAAACATAAAGGCTTATACAACAAGTTGCTGAGAAAATCCGCTAGGGACTCTTATGCATTTAACGTTTAACATGACTTCAAATAGGGCTGCTCACAATCCTATAGTTATAAGATTTAACATGGTAAAACATATAACATTTAACACAACATCATGAATACCCCTAATGAGTGCTAATATAGCACTTGCGACACTAAAGACGTAACATGATTTGCTTTTTCCTAAAAACATTTTGGTAGCCTACTTTACTGAAATCCTCGTTATATTAATTTTAGTCGATAAGTGTATAATGTTAGTTTATAATATTAATCACCTTGATAGGGGAAAATTTCTTTCCTTTCAGGCTTACTTCTTTCCTAATTAAGTTATAGTTTAGGTTATGAAACACCATATTTTCGGCAGAAGTTCATACAGTAAATGTGACTAGAGACTATATTATTTTATTTATTTATTTTTCATACCGATAGTTTGATTATATTTATTTTGTTTATTCTTCTGTTTTTATATATTTTAAGAGAGTTTTTTTTTTTATTCAATGATTTAATTTATTTTAGTATGTATGAGATCATTCATCACTATTACCTATTGCCCACAACTGTGTGGCAGATTGTAATATCTATCAATAAATAAAAAGTAGTATATCTAAAAAAAAAAGAAAAAAAAAAAAGAAGTTTATACCATGTTTATACATCTAATTTCCATATTAAAAATACATTACTTATTCTCTTATATTTCTATACCTATTAAAGTCCTAATTTTCTCATAGGTATAATTCTGAGGTTTCACATTTGGTCCTCGATCTACTCTTTAAATATAAATCCGAAGATTATTTTGAATTTATAAATTTGACTTGATTAGACTGCCTGTTTTAGTCTCCTTTAAATTGTTTTTAAATAAGAACTTTTTCGTGCTACTTTAGTATTATGTTAATACCCATCTTGAATTTCCCCTCAGGGGGAAAAATTCCCTCCTGAATGGGCGGATAATTCATTTTTAAAAAGTTTATACAGTCTGGGCAAGAAGTAATTTTTCCGTACTTTAAGGAGGAGTGAAAGTAAATAATCAACCCCAGCGATTTTATTTATAAAATAATGTTTTTAAACATTTATTTTTCTTAGGCTTAAACAATTGGATTTGCATGAACAATTTCAGAATTATTAAAAAATTTGAAGTGAACATATTTGAAATTGTCAACGAAGAAAATTTTACACTACTTTTCCTCTTATCAATTTATCATGAGGTAATTGCTCCTTAAGATTTTTTATTATTATTGTATAGCCCAATTCCAACTCGATTTAGCAGCTGTCGATCTGAAAAACTGTAAGTAAAGGGATCCACATCCTGAAAGCATTTCACCGGTGAGAGGAGCTATGCCATAGGCAACATCTCAGAAATAGGATTGACCTGGGAGAAAATAGTAGGAGGCGACGCAATTTCTAGCAGAGTCCCAAAATGCCATTTTGAAATCACTTTTCCTTTTTCCCAGCTGGCAAGAGTGTTTATTGCTGTGAATTATATCTGAGAAAGGGAATTATTTTTAAAACTAGCATTTAAAATTTAAAAACCTTCGTCATCTAATATATAAAAATTATTATTTTTTATTATAAAAGGTAGATGGTCCGGGTGCTGTCAAAGAAAAAACTCTAACAGTGGTAAAACTATTTAGTTTCGCCCCACATTGCAGGGTTTCATCAGGGCTTACAGATTGCAAGCGAACAAGAAAACGTTGGCACATTTTAATTAGTTTTACGATTATTTGAGTTTTATCTTTAACAGCACTTGGACTATCTTTTTATTATCAAACACGGCCAACGAGCGATCTTCCAATTTTTATTTGTTCGTACTTTATGCACCGGTCATCCAATTGTGATGGGATATTTTGCTAAATGTTCAGGATTTTGTCAAGTAAGTGATAAGCTGGTCCTATTTTTTCGATTAAAAAAAATTATTAACAGAATTAACAATTTTTGTCGCGTATATCACTTTTTAAACTTTTTTTCCAAATACATTTGTCGTATTCAACGTCACTTGTAACATTTTCTCTTAAAAAAAAATACTTCATCATCATATTTTTTAATTCGGAATCAGGCCGTTTGTGGCGCAGGAACTACTTGGCAGTTTGATTTCAAGCTAACAGGTTCGTGTTATGTTTTATTCTCTTTTTTTTCCCCTATCTTTATTTTAACCCCCCCTTATTTTCCATTCTTTTCTTAATTTTCCATACCCACGTTATTAGTCATGTTCATCAATTATTATTATTGTTGTTTTCAATTTTTTTCTTTCCTTCCCTGTTCATTTCATTTGTTACATATATTTTCTTTCTCTCAATTTTATTTTTCTTACCATATTTTAATATGTAAATTATTAATAACCAATATTTTCGTACTTATTTGCATTATATATCTTCATTTTTATTTTATTTCCTTAATTATGTTATTTTACCTACTTATTCAATTACCTATGTATACATTTTATTTTCCACTTCTTATGTCATTCTGTTTATATTTTCTGTAATCATTGATTGTTATCTTGTACTGTTCTTAGCCCTGAGGAAGGCTAGAAATTCTGGCTGAAACGTTTAAATTAGATACGTCAACTTATTTGTGTTTTATTTTGACCGCACTCCAACCCTCTTGTAGAATAATTTAATTGTTTTCCAATAAATTTCAGTCGGTAGGCTTGTGCTTTGTAATGTTGAGGAAGAGACGAAGGACAGAGCTGATGACTCCATTCGGCTAGGAAGAGGATATGGGCGCGTCCTGCCGTTCCAGCATCCCTAACCATCCTGAATATTGCAGACTCCAGTATGTGGGTCTACTGGCTGTGTCTTCCTTCACAGTGGTTAAATATTCAGCGCCCTGACCTCCCGCTGGGCTCTCTATTATACAGAGCTTGGACACTACGCTCCATGCTCTCCCTTATTTTCACTATCTAATTCTAGTGAAATAAACAACTTTTACGACCAGAAGAATTGAAAATGTCGGTGATGAACCAACTCAGGCTGATTTCGTCATTTATTTATTCGGCACAAGGAAAGATAATGAAATCGAATGATATATCTATAAACTTAAAGGATAAAATTATAACTTAATTAGGTGAAGTAGTGTGTAGTAAACCGAAAACAGACATAAATCCAAAAATTTCATTATTTTTTTTTTTTTATTGATAGATATTACAATCTGCTACATAGTTGTGAGCAATAGATAAAAGCGATGAATGCTCACATTCATACTAAAATAAAATAAAATAAGAATAAAAAAAAAAAAAATATCTCTTAAAATATGTACAAACAGAATAACAAACAAAACGAACATAATCAAACAATGTATATGAAAAAATAAATAATGATAAAATAATACAATCTCTAGTCACATTTACACTCTTATATACAATATTTTCACAATCAACCTGAGGATCCCTGAGTCCACTCTATACCCCACGTTGAG
The DNA here is from genome assembly GCF_000696795.3 of Halyomorpha halys. NCBI lineage: Eukaryota > Metazoa > Arthropoda > Insecta > Hemiptera > Pentatomidae > Halyomorpha > Halyomorpha halys. The sequence continues at coordinate 449,750 of NW_027113471.1, forward strand.
GGGTAAAGCAGAGCTCAAAAGATCCCAGTGTTTCCCTCTCGCCGCTAAAGCCGCAAAAACTTGAGTGGTGAATCTACAACTCCCAACTCCAATTGTCCATTTTCATTTTATAAGTCTCTTGGCCACTGCCGTTTCAACCTTCTAGTTGAGATGTAGGGATGGTTAGAACTAGATAAGGTTTGAATCAAAGGATGGTTGGAAAGGTTTATATGGAATTTGAAGAATTTGGTTGGTATAAGATCAAGGACAAAAGGGATATGTAGGTCATGGTGTAGTGTCCTGTTTGAAACGTAACTATTGTTCTAAGGATTTTTGATTGAAAGGATTGGTACGATTGATGTTCGACGGTTTAGCTGTTCCCCAAAGTTCAAGTCCGTAGGTCAAGATTAGGTCTTATAAATCAATAGTTTGTTTTCTAGTGAAAGATGAGTCGTTAAAAATTGAGATACAGTACTATAAATAAGTCCTAACTTGACATTGAAACTTGTTTCTGGCAGTTCTAAAGCAGATAATTAATTTAAAATTAGTGAATTACGAACTAAAACTATTTGTGCTCCGAAAACAAAATAGTTACTCAATTAAATCGATTAACTAACTAGTATGAGTTCCAAGAGCACCAGAATTGCGTTTCCATGTCAATTGTACTGGGAAATTATTTTTAGAATTACCTGCAGATGTACCTTTTATTGGCTCGGTTTTATACTTCGGCCTCCTGAACTGTAAATATAAAACATGGACATCCAGATTACTGTTAAAGAGTCAATAATAAAAATCTTAAAAAACCATATAATAATTAAAACTTTATAGATAGTCTAGTTCATAGGTGTTTAAGTGTTTTTAAATAAATAGAAACAAATTATTATACATTTAGATGACTTTAATAATAATAATAATGAACGCTTAGCGAACCCGAAGGTTCGATACTGCTACGATCAACCATTCTCTAGATACATCTGTACAGAGACGCTCCTCCAAACCCAAATCTAGTAAATCAGTCCTTACAATATCCTCCCACCTACGTTTAGGTCTACTACTCGGATGTTTACCCGTCGGTTTAGTGTTTATTAACATTTTAGTCCATTCGTTACTACCACAACCTTACACGACGCAATTGTATAATCGAGTGTAGTTCCCTCAATACAACGTTGTGGAGCCTTCTAAATTCTCCCATTATCTCATCCTCTTTCGGTCCAAATATTTTACGTAATACCTTATTTTCAAGAACCGTAAGACGTTATTCTTCCTTTAGTGTAAGGTTACAGGTCGAAAGGCAAACATAATATTAACTATATATCAATATCTAACAAATTTAGCACTCAAAATACTAATGAAAACATACTCATTGAAACATCTCGTACTTAGCCCTGAATAAGCCCTGCAACATGGGGCGAAACGTTGGCTCAGTATCTTGTGTCATAGTTGAATCATCCTACCTATAAAAAAGAACATTCCACAATTCTAATATTTTTGAAAGGAAAAAAATTGGGCGTTTTTCATTTATATTTAAGTTACATAAATATCGAGAAAATTTTGCTAGAAAAAAAAATATGAATTGATTAAAGTGATCCGGCTAAGAATCGACTCTGGCGTCAGAACACTCCTTATAGAGAAGCGCCTTGGAGATCTGCCTTGCCTTCTGCACAGGAGAGATTCATGAAGCTACGATGGTAAGAAAGAAAATCAAGACTCCCAAAGAAGCGTAACTAATAATATTCGCGTGGTCCTTGTGATAAAATATTTTATAAATAAGAATAGTTATTTCTGATTTTAACTTACACTTTCTATTTACGATAGGTTATACCAATTCTAACCTTGCTTAGGTTTTGGTTAATTTGATGTTGATGTGTCTCGGAATATTGTTTTTCATTTCAGTTTGCCAATAGTTGTTCCGCCAGAATTCAGAAATCGGCCAACGCAGCCTAGAAGAATAGGAAATAGAAAAGAGAATTAGCCGAGAAGAGCTGGACCGGAGTTAAGTAAAAGGTAAGATGGAGTAATTAGGACGCTCCTGAAAGGGACCGTTTGTCTCGGCCAAAGTAAACCTGTCTCGGGCTTGAAAATTTGTGGCCCTCAAGTAGCCCTAATACCTAATACCTCCTTGCCACATTTATTTTTACCTCTTTATAACTAGTTCTTCGCTTTAAGCACCGCTCCTTTATTATTTCTTAAAAAATACATCTTCGGCAGTTATTCTTCTACTCCTGTACATCCGAAGACCATAGTCGAAGACAATCCGATTAATAGCAGCTGATTTTCTCTGTTGATCTATCAACATTAAATGAACGCATGGGCAGAAGAGGGTCAGGGTGCGCCAGCAAATAAATAAAAAAATATTTGTGCCGACGTTTCGACCTCAATTCTACATCTTCAGCAGGGCCAAAAAAAAAAAAAAAGATAACAACCATCACTCAAAGAAACATAATAATACAAAATAAGTTAATTAATCTAGCATATCCGTAAATTTGTACACCGTAAGTCAAAACTGGCCTAAGAAGATCAGAATAAATCTTTAGTTTTTCCAAAAGTGGCAATTTTTATCGTTTATTAAAAAGATGAAGTAATAATTCAAGTAATAAGTCAAAAGTTTAACTTTTTTTTTGTTATTTTTAAGTGGGAGGTCTATGTAAGTCGTTTGTCACCCATCCAAGTACTAACCAGTTCCTTAACTTGATCGCAACTTCAGGCAAACACCGTTAGTTGTGATTAATATAATCCAGTCCATTGCCTTCGATGAGTATCATTGTGCTGACTGATTAAAGTATGATTATTTGCCACTTTTGAAAGAGGCACAGCGTTAATATCTTCTGTTACAGCCTGAAATATCTTCCCTTGATGTATCTGAGTAGATCATCCTTTCTACAGGATTATCTCTTCTCGCCTCTGACCCAGTGGAGTCGCCACCACAGTAAATAACCGTTACCCAGTTATTTTATTGTATATATAACTATTTTGTAAATTTGTAATTTAATTTTCATAATTTATTTTTTAAATTTTATTTTATCTACCAAATATCACTCCTTCCATTATAGACTCTCTAACCACTCAAACCCCTTAGTTTCTAATCTTGCATCCTCTTCCATTCCTGACAATCCTCCGAG
>NW_027113471.1:452924-457120 GCF_000696795.3 Halyomorpha halys
TTGCATCCTCTTCTATTCCTGACAATCCTCCGAGGCGCCTGAAAAGAAGATGGCCACGAGACCAGCTAATGTAAAATGTCATTAGAGTGTCACTACCAATGGGTAGTTTCTCTACACACCTGTAACACTCCAATTTAACTTAGATCAGATTTACTAAATGTATTATAATGTATAATTGTAAATATCAATAAATAAATATTAAAAAAAAAATATTTTATCTTAAAAGCCTTTTATTACAATCTCTATTCAGTTTATTTCCATAAGTTTTATTTACATTATACATTTATGTTAATATTACTCGCAATAAATGTTTATACTCAAGCCTGTTTCTTTTTATTTGGAGCTTTCTTCAAAAACACCATCGATTTTCTGTAGTTTCAGGACTCCATATAAAATATAAATGAACGAATTTACCATTGTTGAATACATATTATTCTTATTGTGAAAGTATGAAATGTTTTACAAAAATAAAATGTGATATTGAATTTTTTTAATGTTTCCTCCTTGTTAGGTTATAAATATATTTAATGGTGAGTCAATTTGTACAGGAGAGAGTGAAGTGAACTATACAGAGCAGATTCTCAACACATCACACCTCCCCAATCCGATAATTGTGATATGAGCTCCCAGATTATCCCTGCTGAATATTCCCGTCCCACCTCGTGTGGTCTCCGGGAGTTTATCCCTCGGGTAATTCTGCCAGATTATGCCCAACGGGACCTTATAATAGGAATGAAATTAATTTATTTCTTCTGAATTCAGGTCAGTTTCCACGTGACAGATTCCTGACGTGCAAGAGAAGTGCACAACTCAACAGTGGGAAAGTATGGCAGCTTACTGAGAACTACCAAATTTATATGAGGATAATTGAGGAGTCTCTAGCAATAAAAAGGTTTCTTCATTTTTGGAAGTTTTCTACGATTTTCAGTATTTGAGAAACTAATTCAAAGGATATTGGGTCTATGGGACAAACTGAGACACATCTCAATTTAATTCAGTTTTTAAATGTAGAACATTTCTAAGAAAAAAAGTTTTACTTTGCTGTTATATTTAAAATAGGCAAAAACTGAAAAAAATTCAAGAACCGCGTAAATTTTACATTTAGTGCAAGGAAAGATATTTTGAAAAAATTTACTTATACATATAACTTTTCAATTCCCTCTCCAATTGTTTATTGTTATCTAATTTCATGCCGTTTTCAATTTCAGGAGCTTTTTAAATATTGCTCTTAAAGTCTCTCCTTCCCGTTTTAAGCTATTATTTCAAAAGCGATATAGGGCCGTCGCTCTCCGGGGGTCTTAGCGGGGCGGGTCCTGCGGGGAAGGATTGCCTTTTTTTAGTGTTATGATCTCCTCGTGTGAGATTGTGACATGTCGTACATCGACCAACCTACTCGCCATAATTGTCTAATAATATGAAACTGAGAGTTTACAATGCCACGATAAACCAGCTAAAGCAGAAAAAGCAGAATCGATAGAGTTGCACGGAAAGTCCTCCGAACAATTAGAGGAGCGATCTGGGATCAGCGTCCTAACACATGGAGGAATAGAAGAATAGGCAACTGCTTGCAGAGAATGGTCAGTCAATATCTCACGATATGGAGGCAAGGAGTTCAAGATGGGCGGGGCATGTGGCTCAAAGCAATCCATCAGGACGCCTCTACAATGATTTATGCCTAAATTTTTTACAATTTGATATTAAAATGTGAATCCAATAAGGTTTGGGATAAAGTTTCTGAAATTTCGCCGTATGTAAAAAAACGGTCAAAAATAATGAACACATATTTTCCTAGATTCCTATTTTCCTGTTACTAATTGTTACGGTGGGTAGGGGTTCAAAAGGAACCTTTACTAGCCCAACCGTGAAAAGAAAAGAATAGCCAAAATTTGTTATTTTTAAATAATTAAACATAATAAAAGGAACAAAAAATATACAAACTAGAAAAAAAAAAGCTTAAAACTATTACAAAATTACATGAATTGAACGAAAGAGAGAAGAAAAAAAGTCTTATATCACCGGTGATTGATGGGGCTCTGGTTGTGGATGTTCTGGTGGAGTTAGATCGACGTACCTCCGGCCGCCTTGTCCTCTTGGAGGATGAGCCGAAGTCGTCCGCCCACCGTGGCTAAAATAATTTAAGCTGCCACAGATGGCCAGGATGCTGGCAACTACGAGTATGTAGTGAGAAGACAATGGAAGCGATATGTATGTGCACACTGAGACTCTAAGAAGTCGTCTGTTTATTTTCAGTATAAAAAAAAACAGGAAGTAGTTGTTTTGTTTTTTGACTTAATAAAAATCATATGTTCTAATAATCGATCTGTGGACCATATGTTGGCCGCAACACTAATCAATAGCTATTGTTTTATTTCCCCATTTTTATAAGGGAACCTATACAGTCAGTCGAAATGCGATCAGGCAATCGCCGTATATTAATATTTGTACTATTCCTTGTATATACTTTAATTTCACACATGTAACAACTATATAAGATATTGTAATATTCTTAAATGTATCATTTAAATCAATGAAGATTACCTCCTGACCCACTGATCTTACATGTATCATATCTCAATGGCATTTAATGGTCCATAGAATTGACTTGGTAAGAATTCAGTGTGAATTACTGCTCCATGATACTCTCTTCCTTAGGAGGCAGAGGGCAGCACTATAGATATAGGATCAACACATTCTTGGACTATTTGTAGTATTATTGTACTAATAGAAAGTTATGTGGGTTTATTACTTTGTTCTGGACTCTCAGTATCTCCCCTCCTAGCAACCAGACAGGACTTATATTCACCTTCGTACCTGCACACAAGTAAACTTTAGAACGAAGATTGCATCCTGCAAAGACCAGAACGTAGTACCCAGTCAGAACTTGCATCCCTCCTTTGTGCCTGCAGAATAGTACCTTGTAGAAGGTACGAAGTTTCCGACTTCGAGAGCTTACGGCTGGCATGGTAATATTGATGCGTTGTTGTGCACAAAGATCTGGTTGCTGGGAATTATAAATGAAAAATAAAATGTAGTGACTTATGTGGATGAAGGCGGCAACTCTTCTTCCCCTATCTTCCTCTCTTCCGGGATCTCGTCCCTAGTCAGGGAGCCACTTCCTAGAGTTACACACTCATCTAAGATTCAGTAGAAGAAAGAAAATTATATCTCTGAATCTTAAAGACGAAAAGAAAATGGCACTCTTCTCACATTTGCTCTACGCCACAGCTAGCTATAGACTGCCTCTTGCTATATTCACCACAAGGAGCGCTAGTACTGCCAATTACTATTAGGCAAATGATTATAGGGACTAGCTATCCAGGATAATTCGTTATGAAAGAAACACACATTGCCTCATTAAGGACTAATGTACAAATGATATGAAGTATATAAAGATAAAGTTTTTACTCTCCGACGCCCACCAGAACCACCGAATCTAATCCTCAAAGGTAAAAATGTGAAATGGAATCCTGCCAGTGAAACAGGAAGATACCTGGGAATTCACCTAGATCGCCGCCTTACCTGGAATCACCATATCAACATTAAAGTAACTCAAACTTATGCAAGGTTAGCAATGCTATATCGTATCCTAAACAGAAATTCCAAACTAAAACCAAAAACAACTGTTATTATATTTAAAACAATACTCAGGCCACTGCTGATGGCTGAGAAGTCTGGGGAGCGGCATCCTTCACGAAAAGGAAAAAACTACAATCTTTTCAAAATAAAGTCCTAAGAATCGCAGTTAATGCTCCTTGGTTCATAAGAAATAGCCAGTTGCATCGCTAATTACAAATGGAGTCAATAGAGGATCACATCAAAAAACGGTTCATGAAGTTCCACTCCCAGTTGCCGACAGTTAAAGGAGCAGTGACCTACAACCTGGGAAACCCAACCTTAACCCAAAGACTGAAGCCCAGACTGCTGCAGGACATTATGTTATAAATTTTAATAAATATAAAATTAATTCATAGTCACACTACCTCTATTTTACTTTTAATTATTACTCATTTTATTTATTCATTATTATTATATTTTTTTTCTATTTTATTCTCTCGCCCCTTTTTCAAATTAACTTGTTTCTTTTTACTATAAGAGGACAATTGTTTGTTTGTACCAGTATCATTATTTTTACTTTTCTCTTTTATGAAGAAGCATTATTTTTATCTATTTTATTTTTTTTTTTTCTGCTTTTAATA
>NW_027113471.1:457361-458109 GCF_000696795.3 Halyomorpha halys
TCAAATCTGCAACGAATGGGATGTTAAGGTCTTTATGAATAAGTTTTCTTTTTCATATTAAAATAAAAAATATTAGTTTAATGAACCTGACCCGCTAAAAACTTAGGAAGCGATACCGTTGCTGTACCGCCATCCATCAACTTTTATTTTCGACTAAAACCATTTTTAATCCCCCCCCCCTTCACTCCAGATTTCTCTATATATTCGAAACTCGGTTCACTTTTAGATGAGTAATTTATTTTATCCATCATTAGTAGAGGGGCCGTACTGATTTTGAGAGATTTTAGTAATTAGAAACATTTTTTTTATGAATGGAATATGGTCCCGGTGCAGTAAAAAAAACTCAAATAGTTGATAATTATACTATTTCATTGATCCAACGTTTAACCCCGAGTTGCAGGGCTTCGTCAGGACTGAAAAAGATACAAACACTATAGTTACAAAAAGGAAAAAAAAAAAAAAAGAAAAAAACATAAGTGTAAAATAACAGGGGTATAAAATGAAAAGTAAGATTTAATAAGAAAAATTAAAGGTTGTAAATAGTAAATGAAAAGGGTAATAGTAACAGATAGATAAGATAACTTTCTTTAATATTTCCTCTCTTATCTATCTGTTAGGAACCTTTACTAGCCCAACCGTGAAAAGAAAAGAATAGCCAAAATTTGTTATTTTTAAATAATTAAACATAATAAAAAAGGAACAAAAAATATACAAACTAGAAAAAAAAAAGCTTAAAACTATTACAAAA